>NC_056732.1:235699843-235729843 GCF_019279795.1 Protopterus annectens | reverse complement strand
CCTTTATACATTGAGAATGCTAAGGCAGGCTCAATGAAAATTCCTAGATATTTTTGCCTTGTAACTTTAGACATTGGATTATTTGAGTTATTCATTATGATTATTGGAGGGATTGTCCAGTTTTTGAGTAGTAGCAAATAGTAAAATGCTAGAATTTTTGTGAAATTAATTATTAATCTTGTGTCTTTCAGCTTTTCCCGGTTAGGGGTCGCCACAGTGAAACTCCGGTACGCTAATGATTGGCAGTAGATTAACAATTATTAATCTATTGCTCATTAACCAATGACATAAATTGGTGAAATTGCCTTGTAAAGTGTGTGGTGAAGTCCAGAAAGGTTTTTTATTTGCAAATTAAACTAATAGAACATCTGCATATATAATCATATTGATCTGGGGGAGGTCATAGGGTAAGACATTTATAAATAATGAGAACATTATGGGACCAAGAATTGATCCTTGGGTACTCCAATACTAAGATCAGGCAGGATATTGTTGCCTCATATTCCTGGAAAGTTTTGTTTTCCAGATAATTTTTTAACCACGGCATAGTATTTAGTCTGAAAGGGATTTTTTTGCAGTTTGCCGAGCAGAAGGGTATGATTTATAGTGTCAAACATTCTTGTCAGGTCTTAAAAGAAACCATCAATAAGCAGGCCATTGCTCATATTGCAGCAAACTGAGTTAGTGGAATTATGAAGTGCAGTCATAGTGCTGAAGGCCTCAGGGAAGCCATGATGTCTGTCACAAAGGAGGCTATAGCTATTTATTTGATCAAATATCTGTATACGAGTTTTCCAAATGTTTTAGCCAGTGGGTACAGGTTAGAAATTGGCCTATAGTGTTGCAATATTTTGGTGCACCTACTTCTGGTAATGGACTTATGACTGAGTACTTGAAGAATGATGGGATTTGTGATGCAGGTATGAGTAAGAGATTTGACAACAGAAGATGTTGACAATTTTTGCCAAGGCAGGGTGCAGGTAATTGAATGAAGTTATGTTTAGGTTTCAAAGCTGAGCTTGAGTTTCTTTAACAGTGAGTTGTTTAAAGTAGTACGTGGGGCAATATACAGCCAGGGGATAAAGCTGTGGAGAGGAGAGGGTTCGTCATTAAATGTCTGCTGGAGAGGGATCTGGCAAACTGGTTCCGGGCATCAGTTTTATACAAGGGTCACCAAAATGGCCCAGCATAAGCTACTGCTAATCACTATGTAACATACAAAGGAATATTTCTGCATCTTATCTGCAATACAGGAGCACTGCCTAACCCAGTGCCTGAAGAGTTGATGTCTACTCAACAAATCAGAACAAAAAGGATAGTCTGTGCACACATGTTCACATGTTATGTACAGCACATGACATAGTCTGCACACACATGTTCGCATGTTATGAACAGCACATGACAAGCATCTCTGAGCAGCAAAGGTGAATTATGAAAGTTTAAGGGCATTATAGGTTACTGTTCATCTGTGTGGCAGGGTTGACCCTAACAGAAACAATACATAATGACATAACAGGTTACTGTTCAGATGTCAGATAATCACACTGACAAAAAATAAGGCATAAGGACATGACAGGCTGCTGTCCAGCAGTAAGGAAGTCACGCTGTAGCATATGCACAAAGACTGCAAGACATGCCGCAGAAGGAAGTAGGCTTTCCTTACACAAGCCACACCACTTGCTATCAACACAGTGCTGCAAGAAGGTGGGTGGTTGTAGCATGCCCATTGGTACTGTCAGTATGATACAAGGTGGGAATGGTGACAGTGCATTAGCAGATGGGTATATGGCCACCAAATGGAGAGAGGAGGACAGTATTAAGACATAGGGTCTACCAAGAAGAAGAATCACACACACACACACACACACACACACACACACACACACACACACACACACACACACACACACACACACACACACACACACACACAGTGGGCCACGTGTAACCCAAAGGTGTACATGTTTTGGCATTGGACAGAGAAAATGACAACAACATGTAAAGTTCACCCTATACAAGGCAAGATGTGCTACACACAAATGGCATGGATATCTTTAACAACAGCAAACTAAAGAAGGCTTTCTGGGACCAGCTATGGTAGGGGGTGGTGCAGGTCATCTATGCTGTGGGTGCCTATATTAGTGCACTGATTCAGGTGTGTTGCAAGTCATTGATATGGTACTGCATGCCAAGGCCAAAGCATAGGACATTACAGGAGGTGGACTACCAACACAGAAGCAGTTCACAGTGTTAGAAGACTTATTAGTAATCCTGTCTGAGCAGGCGAGAAAACTTTCATATCTGGTGGTGACTTGGATGTGACAGCTGCTCTGATGGTAACTGCCTGAGTGTTTGGAGGGGATGCACCAGGTTAGTCCTAGAATGTTCCTATACTGCTGTACACTGACCATACATGTAAAGCATTTATTCAGCATACATTCATATATGTGTTCTCCAGGTATTTCAGAGCTGCAGCAGTGACAATCTGTTCCACAAGGTATTTGCATGCCCCTATACTTTTCCCACAGGTTACATGTACCAGTATATGCACCACATATATTGTAGTACTACCAGGAATAAGTTATCTCTATCTATGCTTTCATAGATTCCACTGGGTTCAGTATAACAGGTCAGCACATGCCTGATATCAATGGGACAGCTGTGGCTGCTGCTGCTGCTGCTGATGGTACCATGCCCATGGCACAGTTTGATGACACAATGGCATCATCAACAGTGCTAACACTGGATGGCTTGCATCCTCCATTCATGAGATAATGGTGGAGAGGCAGCTTGTACCGCCAGCATCAGCTCTGCTTAACACTGGATGTCCTACCAATGAAGAGTATGCACCCGCTATAGAGAAGAAGCATGTAGGTGGCCATCACCGTCATGGCTCCAGGTCAAAGCTACACATGAGTACCACACGTGTGGCTTTGACTCCAAGTCAAAGCAACATCTGAGTACCACACTTGGCATCAGTCATAGAATGTGCAGGTCAGAAATCAGTGCACAGACAGATGTTAAGTGCATAATGGTGGGGATGTTGAGTGGGCTGTATGATCTGATTAGAAATGCAACCACTGCAAGGACTGTGGGAAGACATGCATCACATGCAAATTGCCATAGCATATAGGGAACCAGAGCACACATGCCTGAAAAGGACAGTGGTGGACCATTTGACATCCATTTGTACATTCATGAAGATACTGAGAAATGCCCACTGTGGCCATGCAGAGGACTAGATGCATGAAGACTGGTCACAGGCTCAACTTAAGGTGATGGCACACACTGTTCTAGAGACTGCATCACTGTTACTGTGCCAAGGCTGCTTTCACTACTAAGGGTGTTCAGTATTATAACCATGACTGATACTCATCTAGCTCTACTGTAAGAATGCCCTACAAGTCCAGCCACTCTGGGCCCCCTAGCTCCACACCATCTTTAAGTTGTGTTGGCCTAGTGAATGCAATGTCTAGTCATGGTCATTCTTGAGGGCATGGATGTCATCCGTCTATTGCCTACCCACATGGGAGGGTCACAACAGAGTTCTCATATATGTTTCAGAAGTACTGCACCATTCCTCATGGAGGATGCACCCAGTCTTGGCACTGCAGTGTGACGTGGTACACCTAGACAGCATTCACAGCATGGAAGCTCCACCTCAATATTGGAGGGTGTGATCCCTGGCCTTCATCTAAAATGCTACCTATCTGTCTGTTTATCATATCTCCTCCCATACTTCTAACATGTATGGTAGCATTCCTGTTACCTGTCACTATGGCCCATACCATCTCTGCAAATGCTGATGACTGTGACCTGCCCATCCCTCTGGGCTGCGTGAGTAAGTTAATGTCATGGACATTTCTTGTCCTGTAATGCATGTCCTTCATATGCTAATGCATCCATCAATTTTTAATCTGTATTGTCCTTGTCATGGCCCATAGCTCTGAACCAGATGCTACATCATTGCTCGTGCTTAAACATAGTTTGCCTGTCATAGATTGTAGCTACAGCCACTCCTTCTAATGATTCAATGTCTGATCCCTCCTGGTCTGTTGGGAAGTATAAATATGTTCCTGGGCTATATTCAAACAGCAGGAAGAATTCCTTAAGGAGTCTGAATACATCTTCAATTATGTTATATGTCTGTGAAAACACAGTATTGTACACAACCTCCACCATGGTCTGGTGGCTTTGGAGGGGGTTTCACCAAAAACAGTTCCAAGGCATTTACTGCATCACCTGCAACACACACCACTAGATGCCATTATGGGTGGCCTGCTGCTTGCATCAATGGGAGTAGCATATCCCTGGCTTTATAGCTGGCAATGTGTGCATCTATGAAGTAGATTATCCTTTGAAATGCCAGCCCTCAAAAAATGTTGGTAGTGGTCACACATGTGTCAGTTGTATGAATCATAGAAATTGCCTATATGGCATACAGGCACATGACATGCAATACTCTGCACACAACACCTGGCAGGTGATGCAGTGGAAGCTCTTCCTATTGGTTGATATACTTGATGCCATGTGGAGTAGGTGCAGTCTTAATGGCAATGTAGGTACAATTACTATCCCCCAGGATCTCAGGGAAATGGACTATGTTGTAGAATGCCCTCATAATGGTGATTCTGTCCTCTGATTGCAGTGAAAACTATGTGTGCTTCTCCATATGTTGCAACATCATGTCAATGATATGGTGTACGATATGTGAAGCCAATACCTGTGAAACTCTTAATGTGCCCCCTCTTGGACATTGAAAGGTCTCCATAGCAAGAATGGTAAATTCTACAGAAACCTTTGTCTTCACTGGAATGGGCAGTTCATGCATCTCCTCTGATTACACAAGTGGTTGGTTCATGTATCTGTGCCCATAAAGTAGCAGATGACAATGTTATGGTTATAGTTATAGAGGTGATGGTATGGCATATGACATTAGAGACACTGACTATAAAAGCAGCCGTGTCAGTGATGAGTAAGGTGATAACATACAACATCATGGACACTGACTGTGAAAGCAGCCATATCAGACATGTCAGAAATGAAATGGTGATAACATACGACATCACGGACACTGACTATGATAGCAACCATTAGCACATTACCCAGCTATTGCTGAAGCACTTTGCATCAACGTAACATCTCAGCAGGATAAAAACACTCTCATCAAACTAAACAAACAACTCAGAGGACAAATAAAGTCTACCAAAGCCAATTTTGAGTTAAGTTTGGCCTCCCAGTTCAAGGACAACCACAAAGCATTCTTTAGCTATGTCTGCAACCTCAAAGGCAATACACAGTTGTGTGCAGAGGTCATTGCGAATGGAGCCACTTATACTGAGCCAGAAGATATAGCAAACCTCCTGGCTGATAAACTCAGCTCCAACTTTATCCCTCTCTCCCCCTCAACCTTACCTCAGGAAATATCAGATATAACTCCCACTATTATCACTAGGAAACAGGTCTTTAATGCTCTCTTTAAGAACAAGAGCACTGCATCAATGGGCCCAGACAATATCCTAGGATGCCTTTGAAATAGCATGAAACATGACCTATCAAGGCCTCTGGAATTACTATTTAACTGTAGCCTGCAAACAGGCTTCATGCCTCATGAATGGAAAAAGGCAACAGTTATCCCTCTGCACAAAGGTGGGCCATCTATAGATCCTGGAAACTACGGACCTATAAGTCACACTAGTCTTATATGTAAAGCCATGGAAAGAATTATCATGGAGATGATCAATAGATATAGTAATCCTCCAGACACTGGACCCAACCCAGTCTGGTTTCATCAAGGACAGATCATACCTACTCAACCTAGTGGACTTCTTTGAGAAGGTCACCAAAGCAATGGATGAGGGCAATATCGTTCACACTGCCTACCTTGATCTGGCCAAGGCATATGACACAATATCCCACTCAGGCATTGTTGGTAAACTGAAGAGGTTAGGTACAAACCCATATGTCACCCCGTGGCTAGTCAACTGGCTCAGGAACAGTATTCAGGAAGTTAGAATTGGGGAATCCACCTCTACAAAGAGGACAGTCATAAGTGGAGTCCCACAGGGATCAGTCCTTGGACCGCTCCTTTTTGGCATTTACTTCTCAGACATCAAGGCCAATGACAGTGGTCTCTGGCTGACTAAATTTGCAGATGATTGCAAATTAAGAGCTGTCATTGAATCTCACACTGCCACAAATGTTCTCCAGGAGGGGCTAACATAGACAAACAATTGGTGTCAGAGCCATGGACTAAAACTAAATGCCAAGAAATGTATAATAGTACAGCACTTGTTCGTAATTGCTTTTTCTTCTCAAAAAGCTCAGCACTTGTCTTAAAAGCATATCCCTTGTCTTATAAGCATTTTCTTTGCAGGTCAAGCACTCCTATATTATACAAATCCCTCACTTGCAAAACCCCCCAGGAGTGCCCACTTCCCTGCTAAGCCCTCTACTTTTCTGTCTCATACCAACTCATAATTCTTTCTAGCATGTCAAAGGGTCAGATGCTGGCATCCTCTCCTGCCCAGTTGGTGAATCTGGGAATTCTGAGGCAATGTTACAATTGCCTCATGTACACGGACAACCCTCTCCTCCTCCCACATAACACTAACACTTGCGAGAGATGCAGCTATTTAGCCAAACTGGAGGCTGAGCTCTCTCAACTCAGGACTGGCAAGACCAGGCAGGAGGAGAAGGCAACTACACACACCACAATACAAGTCTCACATAACTCAACCACACCACTGAATCAAACACATAAACACACTAAGACATACTCAGAGGCTCTGAGTAAAAATTTACCTAAACAGCAAAGGCCTCCAAAGCAGACACCCAATCAACTGCAAACTCAAGACACCACACAAACAACACATAAAAAACAAAATCAGTGTGCAAAGCAGTCACTGCCCTTAAGGCCAAATACAACACCAAACATACTTGTCATAGGTGACTCCATAGTCAGACACACTGACGTCCCACTCACCAGGCTGAACAAGGAGAAGGTCACGGTAAGCTGCCTATCGGGCGCTAGAATCCGCCACATAACACAAGCACTCAGGTCACTCCATGGCAAGTGCAAGTATGACACAGTCATTGTCCATGCTGGTGTGAACGACCTGAGGCGTACCTCCCTGGACTACATGAAAAGAGACATAGAGGAGCTCTCTGATTATGTAGCCCAGGCAGGTATGACCCTGACCCTGAGCAGTATCCTTCCTTCACCAAGAATGATGCCACAATATAGTGACAAGATGATCAGCTTTAACAATTGGCTTAATTTCTGGTGTCATTCAAAGGGGATCCAGTGTCTGTCTGCTTGGGATGACATGCTTGACAAGCCACGCTGCTTCGCAAGGGACGGCTTGCACCTGTCACCCCTGGGATTCCGGATATTGGCTAAGGCTCTTGCCACCCCCATAGTGCCTTTTTTAGGCAAGGCTCAAATTCTAAACCTACCACCCTAGAAAATAAAAACGGGAAGAAACTAAGGGTAATGCTGCTCAATGCCAGAAGTCTAAATCTCAAAATGCACGCACTCGAGGCCCTTCTCAGTATGGAGAACATCGATGTCTGTGCTGTGACTGAAACCTGGTTCAAGGCTCCTGAGAGCACCCCGGCACTATCAGGTTTTATCTCATATCATGCGTTCCGGCCCCAAAACCCGGACCATACCACAAAAGGAGGGGGTGTATCCATATTCATCAAGGATACCCACACCTCCAGGTTGGTGGCTACGCACGAAGCATTGGAAACCATCCAGGTGCAATTAACCATAGGCAAAACTGCTCTACAATTTGTAGCATGCTACAGGCCACCCTCCCAAACTCAGGAAACCCACACAGCCTTCCTGAAGACACTGGAGGGTATAAATGTATCACCAAACACCATCATATTGGGTGACTTTAACTACCCGAATATAGACTGGGAACATTACTCAAGCCCCAACTTTCTAGCCCAAAAGTTCCTGGAGTTCATACATTCAAATGCCATGGAACAACTAGTCACCGTCCCCACAAGAGGAGAAAATATACTAGATCTCATCATCACAAACATGGGGACAAAATGCTCCACACCGGAAGTATATCCCTCTTTGGTGAGATCAGATCATAAACTAATCTCACTAGAAATCCACATCCCGCCCCCACCCCAAATAAAAAAGACCACAGTGAAGAACTTCTCTAAAGCAAACTTCACACTACTGAAGACAGGTGTGGTATCCTTCAAGGCCCCCGAGCCAATGGAAACCACAACCCAATCTGCGAAAGCCCTTACAAATGCCTTCTATGAACACCTTCAGGACTGCATGGATCAGGCAATCCCAAATAAAACCAAGACTCTTTCCACCAAGGGCAAACGTCCAGTCTGGTGGACCCCAGCCATAAACAAACTTTACAATAAGAGGAGAAAGCTATTACATGATAGAGCAAAATCCCAAAAAGGGAAGGCATCTTTGATCATTACTAGCAAGAAACTACGATCCCTCATAAAATCATCCAAGGCAAACTTTGAGAAAAAGATTGCCATAGATTCAAAAGACAATCATAAGGCCTTCTTCAGCTATATCAGAAACCTGGGTGGAAACTCCCAGATATGCTCAGAATTAGTCCAAAATGATACAAAAATCACTGAACCCATAGACATTGCCAACATACTGGCAGACAGGTTCAGTGCAAACTTCACCCCCCCCCCCCAAAAGGAGAGATAACTATCCCAACAGAGTGTAGCCTCCCAGACATCTCAAATGCGCAGGTGAAAGCTGCTCTCTCTAAAGCTAAAAATGCAGCATCAATGGGACCGGATGGTGTCCCCGGCTGTGTGCTACATGAACTCAATGAAGAACTAAACCCGCACATAAGGCAGCTGTTTAATCTTAGCCTTACCACAGGACATGTGCCCAAGGAGTGGCGTATGGCAACTGTGGTCCCACTCCACAAAGGCGGTGCCTCTACGGACCCTGGTAATTACCGCCCCATAAGCTTAACAAGCCTGGTCTGCAAAGTTATGGAGATGATCATAATGGAGCTCATAAACAAAGACATAGGGGACTTGCAGACCTTGGACCCAACCCAGTTTGGCTTTGTCAAGGGCAGATCTTGCCTTTTGAACTTGGTCAACTTCTTCGAAACAGTTACCAAGGCCATTGATGAGGGAAAGGCAGTCCATACAGCCTACCTTGACCTTGCAAAAGCTTTCAACACAATACCCCACTCGGGTATCATAGAGAAACTTACCAGCTTAAATGTAAACCCATATATCACAAGATGGGTTGCAAACTGGCTAAAGGACAGAACCCACAGGGTTAGAGTTGCTGGAGCCATGTCTGACTACAAGCCGGTTACAAGTGGTGTCCCACAGGGCTCAGTCCTTGGCCCCCTATTGTTCGGCATCTACTTCTCAGAAGTACAGGAGGACATAGGAGGACTATGGCTGACAAAGTTTGCGGATGACTGCAAACTGGGTGCCATAGTGGATAGTACATCGGACACAGACATCCTTCAGAGGGGTCTCACGGAAACTGATAGCTGGTGCCAGAGCCATGGCCTGAAGTTAAACACAAAAAAGTGTATAGTCATACCCTTTGGGAAAAACAAGGTAACCCCAAGCTACCATATAGATGGCAACCCACTAAGCACAGAAGAGGTTATCAGGGACCTGGGTACCCAGGTTGACAGTGGCCTCTCGTTTGACACTCACGTTGCTAAAGTGGTTCGAAAGACCTTCTACATTGCCCATCTGATCATGAAGGGATTCACATCCAGATCAAGTGAGGTCATTGTTCCCCTGTACTCTTCACTTATCAGACCAATGATTGAGTAGAATGCCCCATTCGGGATGTATCTCACCCGACACCTGCAGCAATTGGAGAGACCCCAAAAGTTCCTCACCAAAAGGATAAAGGGACTCCAAAACCTGTCATATACTGCCAGACTGAAGAAACTCCAACTCTATTCAGTTGCATACCGTCTGCTCAGAGGTGATCTGTGCCTGACATACAAGGCCATGACCAACCCGGAATTAATGGACATGCTCCACCTCAAAAAATCCAAATCCACCAGAACCACTAGAGCAAGTGACTTAAACCTTAGCACGGATATAAATAGGATGTGCTGGAGGGATAGATTTATCACCCAGAGACTCCCCATGCTGTGGAATAAAATCCCGGTCCATGTGAGGCAGAGCACCTCGCTGGCTCTGTTCAAGAGAAATCTTGACCGGTGGATGGGAGATCGTAGGTTTACCCTGGGAATCATCTCTGTGTCACTGCTGGACAGAGGCACAACAAACTAATGGGCACATTATTTCTAACATAAGGGGTGGCGTAAGCCACATAACTTTGGGCTAGGCTTATAAATGCCTTAGGGCAGATAGCCTAGCATAAACCTATGAACCTATGAACCTATGAACCTTTGGGAAGTCATCCATCCCTGGTAACTATCATATCTTCACTAGATTTTACAAAAGAATTACAAGAAAGTGCTGCCCATTTTTGCAACCATTCCAAACTAAATGTAAAGTCTTCCAAGACATTTACTAACAAGACAGTAAAAGGCTTTATGTCCTGAAATATCATAAAGGAAAGACTGCAGTTTATACACAATAACAACTCTCTGACTTAAGTACTGGAAATAGTTGCACTGATGTCGTTTTTTCTCCTAGTGTTTTTTCACTTACTGAATAAGAGAAACAGTGCATTAAACCCATAAAATTAAACAGCTATACTCATCTGATGTCTCATAAAAACAGATGACTTCATCCACTTATTTTTCCATCCATCTCAAATTCCCAGACAGTACCAAAAAACTTCCTGTTAAAATAAGTGTATGGGGGGCATCTGCTCCCCTGCTCCTCTAAGAGGGCTGTAACGTGTCTCGTGGGAGTCGGGGAGAGCAGTCAGTGCTTATCAAAATTCCATGTTTTAACACTGTTCCTGGGCTGGACCTGTGCTCAGAAAAGAAAACAAAGTCAAAGATGGGTAAATAGTATTTTCATAAACACATTCATCCTGCAAGGTATAGTAGACAGGATACACAGCACGACAGAGCAGAAGTCCTTTAGTGAAAAACACCAAATCACATTTTAGAGGAAGTGAGATATCATTCCCTGACCAGAAGTGTTTTGTTTAAAATTACCAAATGTATGCACAAATTAGCACATTTTGGAGAAAGTACAACATTCCCTACACATGCTGGGCTCCTCTTGTTCAAGGTACCCTATCTAATGGAGTTAATTATAACATCACTGCAGCTCAGACAAATTAAAAAAAAAGAAACGAAATGCTTTTGGATGGAAATGACCATAATATACAGATCTGATGAATTATGCGAAAATACCTGTCAACTGTCCAGATTTTCTCATCATGTCCAGATTTCTTTTCATAATTCTGGGACTGTTCCTCATAAAATCTGTTGTGTTCCAGCAAACCATTGAGGACTAAAGAACAAAATACTGACAGAGATTACAGTTTCAGATTTGATATCCTACAGAAAATGCATACTAACACAAAACCTGTTATTCTATCAGCCTTCTAGGTTTATAAGAGAAACATTTAAACTCTGTCCCTATTTTTAGTCTTTGCCCCCCTTTATTATTGGCTTTGTACAGATTTCTTGCAATAAAAGGTTTTGAGGTATGTATGAGTAACAAAATCATTTTTGAGTCAACATTTTCATTCAAATGCCCAGCTGACATTTAGAATACTGGTGCCTAAAAGGCAGTTCAAAAAGTATTTACTAGCCATGCTTATGTTTGGTTATGTCCTTTGTAGAAATTAACACTGTAGGTGAGATATCATGAAAGATACAAACCTAATTTTTCGATTATGTAGCTATATACTAACTTTACCTACACATTCTGATCATTTATCTACTAATCTGATAAACTGCAAATCTGCAAGCGTATGTAACATGCAAGAACCTCTTTATATCTGCCACATGCATTTGTAAATTCATCACTGGACTTGTTATGACTTCAGTAAAGCTGAGAAATAAGCTTTCCTTTTGTGTTCCCCAAACTGTCCTTATTTTGTCTTAGAATTATGCTGTCTTTTTTCCTAGTGACACATTTCTGGGAAACAGTAGCTATATGAATTTATCGATTTTCTTAAGGCAACTAAATGTTTATGTTATGCCTCACCATTTCTCCCTTTTTAGGACTTTATATGTCAAAGTCTTTTATTTTTTTTCCCTTTGAGGCTTTTTGTGCAGACTGTGTAACTTTATTGTTATCATGATTTGAATTAACATCTTTTGAATGTTCTCTGTCCTGACTATTTTTGTAAAGATGTTCCCTCAGATTCATTGACAATCATGTAGGCTTCCAGCATGTTAGCTTCATGAGCAATAGTGCTCATTGAATACATACATACATACAAATATTTCAAGCATGGGCATTAATGCCCTTCTAGCTTGTCAATATACCACAATTGTTCCCATACTAAGTGTCCAGGCTGTTCTTAAAATATCTAAACTAGTACTTGCTTTAATGTAATTTGGTAGTCTGTTCCATGCATCAGCTACTCTGTCAGAGAACCAGTTACTACACTTCTCATTCCTATAGAATCTTCTACATAGTTTGTCTGGTGATTCTCTAGTACTTTTTGATAACCCCAAACATTCCCAGAGGTAGTTGTCTCTAAATGCCCTATATACTTGAATAAGATCTCCTCTTAGATATCTGCAAGAAACATTGTAGAAGTTCAAATATTTTAGTTTTTCATAATGACTTAAATTTTCACATCCATGGATGCCCTTGGTATATTTCCACGGTACTCTTTCCAGTTTGTTCATGCTTTTCTTATAAGGTTTCCATATTGATATTCCATACTCAAGTTTGGGTCTAATGCAGCTAATAAACAATGACCGTCATTTTTGATTTCTTACACTTTATAATTTTTATGCAACCTGTAGCTCTATAACTATCACTAACCAACTGGTTGTTATGATTAGAAAAACTCATAGCTGAATCCATCCATATACCTATGCCTTTAAATGTGTCTACAGTTTCAATCACTGTGTGCTGTATTAAATATTCACCTTTCAATTTATGTCTCCAAAATCTCATATGCTTAGTTTTTAATGTATTTATCAGCATATTATTGTCCTGTGCCCAAATGGTCAATTTAGTCAAGTTATTTTGCAGACATGCCTTATCTGTAACACATGTAATCAGTTTACCCAAATTCAGGTTGTCTGCATATAGGCTGTAGAATATCTCAGATGAAAAAGCTAGGTCTGAAAGATCCAATCTAACAAGTAAGGGGCTAGGTGACAGAGCTTTGTAGGACACCCTTACTGTTACCAAGGATTTCACCTGTCCAGTTCTGTATGATACTTGCCATGTCCTATTTGTAAGCCATGCAGCTATCCATCTTATCAAGAGTACGTCAATACCTAGTTGTACTAATTTATTGATCAGTGTTTTGTGTATGACCCTGTCAAATATTAAAGTTAAATCTATATAAATTACATCACAGCACAATTTTTTATTCATAGCTGTTATTATATTGTCATAGAACATCATTTTACAGGTGGTAATATATTTGTTTTCAAAATATGCATGCTGATATATGGTTTCAAGTCCCAACCTATCTAGCTCTGACAACAACGTATCCAATATTACCTTCTCCATTATTTTCCACAACATGAAAGTAGACTTAAGGGTCTATATGACTCTGGGTTGGCCCTACTCCCCTTTCCCTTGAAGACAGGTTTAATAAGTGCATGTATCCAATCTTGAGGAATCTCCCCATATTTATATGACCTAATGAATAATAGATATATAATGGTAGTGGAAGTTCTTGCTGAAGTGTTCTCAGGTCATTATTATTAATTCTGTCTCCTCCCTGTGCTTTGTTTGGATCCAGTTTCCTCAGTTCTTTTTCAAAATAATCTAATTTGATTCTAGTATCTGGAGTTACCTGGATGTCATTAGGACAACTTATCACCCCTTTTGTGGAGCCAAACTGTTTTGCATAAGATTTTGTAAATATATCTTTAATGTGTTGTGTCTGACAATACATTTTAGAATCTGCACATAGTTTATCAGTTTGTCTGTCTTTATTCCTTCACATCTTATGTATCTATAAAAAGGTTTCCTATTATCCTTAATATCTTTATATAACTTTTCTTCAAACTTTTCTTGATCTTGTCTCAAACTATGTTTAATCTGTTTGTTCAGCTTGTATATTTCAGTTTTCAAAGTTGTAGGTCGCCCTCTCTTCCATTTTTTATATGTTTTGTCTCTCACCTTAATCAGATATCTTGTTCTTATGGAAATATATCCCCCTGATGTTGTATGCCTAGATCCTGATGTTAAATATGCTTTTATTTATTTTTTGCACTCAAACATTTTTTTCTTTTAAAACTTTTCACATTCCATCTGCAGTTTTTCCACTGAACACCTCACACCAGTTACTTTTACATAGTGACTGTTTTGCTTCCATATAATCTATAATTAACCTTCTGTGCATTGGTTTAGATTTCAGTTTGGCAGAATTATCTAGCAACAAATTAACCTTTATTACCCCATGATTACTGCACATCACTGCTGGTAAAACATGACTTGAAGTAACAGTAATTTCTTTAGGAATACAAACAATGTCTAGTATGTTACATCCCCAGTAAGTTTTGTTTGCAATCTGAAGCAACTGTTGTTCCTGAATATAAGTTGTGAATAATTTCCTTACAAATGCTGTTGAATCAATATTATTCCAGTCTGTTTCTAGTAAATTTAGATCTCCAGTTAATATTATTCTTCCCTCCTGTGTTTCATGCAAGAAGTGTATGAATTCCTCTAGACTTTGGTGGTCTATACACTCCAACAATTGTTATATGTTCCAGAGTTGCCTTTATTGTCACAGTTGCAGTCTATAGTATTGGTGTTATTAAGGAACATGTAATAATCACAGGTTAAATAATTATCTTTAATTCCTATCATAACACCTTCACCTGATTTTTTTGTTAGAATGTCTGGTTTCCAGTCATTGTTCTTTATCCTTGTTTCACAAACAATAACAACATCAATCTGGTGGGAAAGTAGCACATTTTCCAATAAAAAAAAACATTATTACTAATGCTCCTAGCATTAACAACCATCAGAGATGCATCAAATGTTGCTATCTGTGAAATGTTAAATTTTCGACCTGGCAAAAATCCTGCCTAGTGTTTGCCAAGTACTGCAAAATATCTGCTGCAAAAGTATTCTTTCCTAATCTTGACAAATGCACACCATCCTGTCTGAACACATGTGTGCCCAAAACTAGGCTTGGATGCTCTACACATTTCCATTTTTTAAAACAGGACATTTTTTCCATGCAGGTATTTACCCCAAAAAAATTTTCATTCACAGTGACCTGACTATCCTTTCTATAGGTGATTTGTGAAAAATACGTCCTAACACCAGTACAAGCTATACTATCTAGGAGGGCTGTCAGTTCCCTACTACCAGTTAGAGAATCTTTGTGGGTGACATCATTTGTACCAACATGAATAAAAACATATCCGTACTTCCTTACATTGAGGCATTCCAAGGCTTGTCTCATAGCTTTTGTTTTTGCTCCTGACAAGCATAACACTACTCGATGTTCATTATCATCTCTGCAAATATAAGTATCAGTTCATCTAATAACTGAATCTCCAATTACAAGCATATCTTTGCTGGCCAGCTCTGAAGAATCTGCAGCTTCTAATACAGTAATATCTGCTCTATCAGTTGTTATGAAGGATAGACCTTCATCACTATTAGTCTTATTAATTCCACTGTTTTCATTGTATATTAAATTCTCATCCAGCTGGCATTGTAAATCCACAGCTTGAGCCATGTAGTCAACATCTATCTTTCTCCTCTTTTTCTTACTGTAATGTTCTTCAATCCTTCCGCGTTCAGTTTTGATTTCTTCCTTTTCACCTGCCCCTTGCCTCTTTTTTCTACCTTCCGTGTTGGAAAAGTGATGCCTTTTTTCTGTAGACTGAAGGTTTTTTGATAGTAAAATATTATCATTCTCTGTAACCTGAGTATTACATTACAAAGCAGTGTCCTTTTTATTATATATCCTCCTTCCTTTACAGTCATTAATCAGTTTCTTTTTCTTCCATGTTATTTGTTATGAACTTCTTCCTTTCTTTCTTTTTTTTTTGTTTCTTCTAAACAATCCGGATCCCCAGATTGCTGAATAATTGCATCCAGAATTCCAAAGTTGTCAGGGGCATTTCATAGAGATTGAATGATCTTTGCAGACAATAGATGCATCATTTCCTAAATGTGTTCTATTTGCTCTTTGTCTAACATTATTTATTTCATTAATATATGAAACAACAGTTCTCCAAGCTGCTCATTGCACCTACACATTTCAAAGCACCATTTTCTGGTCAGCAGCTGTGTTGGCGGATATGAAATGGTAATGCGAGTCTCACACACACACACACACACACACACACACACACACACACACACACACACACACACACACACACAGTGTAAACAAAGCTCATTGCCTGTAGGCAAGCGTATTGTGCAGTCGCACGCTTACAGCTTATATGATGTAAGGGCAAGTGATTTATGAGAATGTAGATGCAGGAGACTATTGTGAAATTCACAGACTGTGCATGGAATGCAATGTTAACAGTGCAAAAATAAGTATGGGGTAAATAGAAAATAAATGTGCTGAATTAATGTATTTAAATGTGATGATGTCACTCTATAAAGCTGTGCATTGAATATATCTGCCACATGACATAGCACTGGAACTTGTTACAAATATGTATGAAGTAATAAAGGACATTTGAGGATAATGTGTCCGATATGACTTTGTCAAAATGATGACTAAGAGCTAATTACATTAGTGTTTGCAGATTTGTGAGCATTGCAATATCAGTGTTTCTCTGCCAAGGAATCTGTTTCTGTTATTTTGTCCAAAAACACTGTTCCAGAGTTGTAACACATTGTATTTCTGTAGATATGCCATACAAGTCATTACTGAATGCATGTGACACTCACAATATGCCATTCGCAGAACAGCTGTTTCATTGGCAGGATATTACAAAATGACTTTATATTTCTTTTTCCAAAGTAAAAATTGAGAATAATAACTTCATGCAGTGTTACTTGTGTAATGTCAGTACATTCACAGAATTTATTTATTGACATTTGTTGACCAGGAAAGTCCAATGGGTCAGAGATCCATTTTCAGTGGAGGCCGGAGAGAAAAGCTCCAAACATAGTTACAAAATTTTTATATAACAGCATATTTAAATAGTATAGACAATGTACCGATGGTAATTACAACATTAAAGTAATGATTCAAAGCATTCATATCCAATGTGCTTGTCCTTAAGTCATTCAGTTAAAAAATACATAAATAAAAACATTTTTAAGGAAGTTTTACAGTTTAAATGGCTAGAAGTAGGAGAAAATCTTGAGATAAAGCAAAGTTAGAGATAGTTAACTGATATAAGGAAGTTTTAAAGGATTTGTGAGAAGTTAGTAAAGGAAATCACTTGTTTAAGTTGACTTAGGCATGTGATCACAGGAACAGATATGATTATTGAGGCACTTTAGTGCAGATTTGAATGCTTTTATACTTGACCTTGGCTGGAATCGAATGGGAAGCTGTATAAGTCCATCAACTACCAACATGTATATGAATCACATGTGCCACAGAGGTAATCTTAGCAAAGCTTTGAGACTCCATCTACGTGAAGTCATTACATCATATGATTGTGTTGTAATTTGTAGGAGATAGTATAGCTGGGGGAGGTTTCTCCCACTGTAGTTGTACACATTATAACATGTGTGGATGTCATTCATGCATTACAGCATAAATACACACTATGCTTACAGTGAGCTAATGTGGGTTTTGAACAACTAACTATGTGATCATAGAAGCTACATGATTTTGGGAAGAATAAATGTGCCAAGGCACTACTGGTGCTACAACTGTGAAATATTTTGTTTTTTGGAGGAGTGACTTTATGTTATTACTACAAGGGCTATGAGTGTCTGTAATTTATTTAAAAGACTGTTGCTATATGTGTTTTTCTACCACAACATTGCTTGCTGCTAGGTATTCCTAAACACACGTGATGCATAATACAGTTGCTGCTGTGATGGAAGAATGGCAATCACGCACAATGTGTGGATAATTACAGATCTGAACCCATGCCTTACAAAGGCAACAGCATACAGAACATAGTCTCATGTTCTCTTGCCACATGAAAGAGTTAGTAGTTCTCATGAGAAAGCCAAACGTCATCCCATGGCATCATCCTTACCCAATAAATCATTTCTGTATGAAAATGAGCAGAAATCATTGTAATAGGAATCCCCATTCATACATGTATACAGCAGATAGCTGGGTGACAACATCGCTACCTACAAGCACATTCACATAGTGATAGAAATGTCTTTAAGGAGTAATTACTGGATTTGAACAGACTACCTAAGATCACAAGGTACAGAACATTGCCTTAATCACACACACCACATGAGATATTTTTTTACAATTGTGACAGTGCACATTTGAATAGATGACATCACCATTTTTTCATATGTTGATGTTCTTCGAAAAATGTATGAAGGTGGTTGAAGTGCAAAGTAACACTACACAGCTACACATACTACATACATTAGAAGCCTTCTTTACACAGCATGATAGACAAACACACAATCACAGTAGGCAATCATTACTGGATTGTATGGATACTTCTACAGAAGAGCATTGTATCAACAGCCAGCACCACAGGATAACCCATATGAGCACTGTGATACAGTTCATGTTTGACTGCATGATCTAAGCATTGTGTTCCCAAATCTGTTTATTGTCTGGGAGTAATACAAATTTATAGGGCACTCCTGCCAGTGAAAATACATCTCCTAAGTGAAAGTTTACAAAAGGGATGTTGTCATGGTCATAACTGCATGTAGCAGTACACGTGGTCACATTAGTTAACCAGTGTTAGATATGAACCCCCTACCTATCTATTTGCACAATCTATAGAACACAGAATTTTCCATAAGCATTAAAAGAGAAGTTTGAGATATAAGGGCAGGGTATGCACTTTTGACATGATGACCTCATCAGTGTAATGCAGAGAAGATGTTTGTGGTAAAAGTGGCATAAGGGGATGGGGCATCCTCTTCCATGTTAAAACCATCCCCTGACTGGAAATTGATAGAGTACATATGTTCAGGAAGTTATCCATACCTGACACTGAAGCCATACACACAACTTCCTCATTGTGAGATTTGAACCTCCTATCTATGTAGTTATACAATCCAGAGAACACAATATTAGCTGAAAGCACCACAGGACAAGTATGACCCTTAATAGGAGAGAGAGTGCAATTCTGACAGGATGTCCTCATCACTGTATTGCAGAGAAGATGTTTGTGTTACAAGTGGAAAAAGGTACAGAGGGAGCTGTATGTATTCTCTTCAGTGAAACTGAACATAGCACATTTGACATTGAGATGCTACTTATTAGTCAGTAGACCCCCCCCCCATATACACACACAAGTTCCCCATGTTGGAGATTTAACCTCCTGCCTACCTAGTTACACAATCTACAGAACGTGTTATTAGTCACAAGCACCACTGGAAATGTTTGACTTCAGCAGTATCAAATTGCACATTTGCAATTAGCAAAACTTCACTGTTTGAAACAAGTGGTACTGTGTATCACAGGTTTGGGGACAAATGTATGTGTGTGGGCAGGCCAGCGTAATAGCACTGTGCTATTCCCATGTAATGATATACTTCTCTAATAAGATTTCTATAATGTCATTCATGTACATTGCATTACTGTGAGGGACATGTATCCGTTTCACCGTATGGGATGACAACAATGACAGCCAATGTAAAGCAGTCCATTATCAAACAAGCATTCCTGACAGTTTATTCTGGGATGGTTGCATGAAAATAATAAACATTTATAGTCGCCGTCACTTGTTTTCTCTCATACTTTCACAATGTGCATTGACAATACAAACAGACAATTCCTACATATGACAGTGCACTACAGAATATCAGTGATGAATTGTGTGTGAAAATGTTACCCATCATAGTAACACAGCTGCGAATGTAACCATTTGAATGCAGACATACAGTGACAGACTGACTTAACTGAATCAACATCACTCTGAAATCCAGATACCTTGCCTTCAAAATTAAATAATGGCATACAGATGTTGAACAAGTGAAACAAAGAATTACTTGTAAATTTGTGTTTACTCTCTGCATGAAGTGCAATGCTGGCAATCTCAATTGTGCTGATGACGAAGTATTAGTGCTTGCATAATCAGAACTTGAGATGTTGAACTTAGAATGGGAATTAGAAGTAGTCTATTTTGCTCTGCTCTGACTTTTTCACAAAAAAGCTGTATACACATACAACCATATCTGAATCTGATGGAATACAGAACAGATATGTGTTATGTTAATTTTTCAGGACATCTGCAGCTCTTCAATCCTTATATGTTTGCTATAGGTTTATTCTGATACACATGTAATTGCTGTGAAGAAAACGTAGCTGTATTGCTGAAGGCTCCAAGCATAAATGTAGAAATGTAGGAGGAAAAAATCCTCGGTTCCACCACAGCTGTAAAAATGTTAAAAACAAACTTTAATCTTCAATAAAAACAACAATTGGATAGCTACAGGACAAGAAAATTGTAGATTGGATATTTGAAGGCATAAATATGATCGACTATAACAAGAAGCAGGATTTATGCTGTATGCAAACCATTAACTTTGTTGCTGTTGGATAGTTCTGCCACTAGAATACCAGACATTTGATACCGTGAGATACAATAATGATTGGCTCACAGCAAAACACAAGAGATATGCTGTATGCAAATTAATGAGTTTTCATTGGTTATGACTATGTGTCTGGAACATTGATTGGTTTATTCTGTCTTTAAATTCAGGGTGAGCACAGCTAAGACATATGATCTGATGAAGGCTAATAAGCCGAAAGTGCTTATCAGGGAATTTTACTGTGCTCCTGTTTTTGTTGTTTTTACTGAAGATTAAAGTTTGTTTTTAACATTTTTACAGCTGTGGTGGAACCGAGGATTTTTTCCTACTACAAACATGTAATTGCTGGTAGAAACATGTCTTATGTAAACAGTTTTGAATTAAGGAGATTTATTTGATGACACAGAAGGGGTGGGAATAGGTGGATCATTGATGGCAGGAATACACATACAGACAAAATAAGAGATTACTCTGTGGTTCATTTCTGCACATATTTGTGGTTTGTTACTGGTTACTTTATCATCCTAATTATTCTGGCATGATCTGTACAAGACAGACTTCACAGTAGGGAGCAGCACATTATATAGCAGCAGGATGATGGGGTATTAAGAAGGTGTAGCCAGCAGTTTCACTCATAAGAGTCATACTGAACATTCAAAAGCACTTTCACATACATCAAGATTCGAACCTGACAGTATTCCGAGAAAAATGTACAGACTTTAGTATATCTAAATATACCACTTCGGAACTCCTACTCCACAAAGTTCCAGTATGACAACAGACTGCAGAAATGGAGAATGCATGTATTACTCTTCATTACCCTCATGACAATTATATGCTTTACATTCAGCTCTTTAGCTTGCTCAACAGAAGATTAGCCTGGCTATACATATGTAAGCACAGCAGTGGGAAGGGCACCAGAATAATGTGGCCAAAGGCAAAAACCCATAAGGTTTTGCCAGAAGCTGTGTACTTCCATGTGTCCTGAGTTGCAGTTGGTGCTTGGTGCCAGATATTGTGCAAATGCAAAGGAGGAAGATGAATGAAACAGAAGGGAGAGGATACACAGTCAGGGGGAGAGGGTGGCAGGAACCAAGTAGCTTATGACAGAAACAGGATAATGGTGGCTCATAATGTGTAGGCAACAGCTACACATAAAACAGTGAACTAAAAACAGTCAGTAACATTTAGCTAATGCCTGGATTAGAACACTTGACTCTGTCTATAGATCTAAGCATCATTTCATCACACCACACAGGAGAGCCTACTTCATATGCTTTAAACCAGACAACTGAAGGACAGAAGGATAGTGATAACTTACTGAAGCAGAACGGATGAACAGAGAGATGGAGAAAGAAATAGGAACAGTATTTTCTCTGGGACATGTAGGATCATCTGTATATGTATTACTCTTACTTATGTTGTCATTATTAAGCTGTCATCCCTGTACAATAAAGTGCTTGCTATAGGGAGCAAGAAGGGACGGGAGACTACAACCAACATTAAGACATAAGCAGGATAAGGTTGGCTTACTATGTCTCCCTGCTGAAGATGGGATGTTTTTGTAATGATATGTTAATGAAATGTCATAAATGGAGACAAGTACAGCTGTTTGCAGTTAATCATGACACTATGCAAACACTTCAGTATGCAGACTGGGGAATTATCCCAACATGCCACATAGAAACTTCTAGTTCATTACATCCAGCAACCTAAGAAGTCTTACAGTAACTGTTTCACAGTAGTGCCTTCAGTCTGCTTTTACTCTGTATTCCCATAGCCCAGCAAATTTAACCACATTTGTGTGAAAGTAACCAAATTACTACAGCTAAAATTAAAATTGTCATCTTTTACCATAGAAGTTTAACAGCGCTCTCCATCAGTCAGCATTGGTCTGTGATACCAACCTCTGCACATAAAGCTGAGGACAAAAAGTGAAGTTTTTTCTAGAAAAGGGAAGTTTTTTTTCCATTGGTCATTTCTGACGATGTGTGTTGTGTGTGATTCTAGTTTCTGACCAGATTAAACATGTGTAAAAGGGAGTGCTAGGACAGTGGTGAAAATGGGGGTGGCAAGCACAGGGTAGGACACAGGGGAAGGAAAACAGGAATTTGCCGGAGGGTGGTGGGAGAGCACCATAGCTATCCACTTCTTCACAAAATAAATGTAGAATTGTACAAAGAATTTCATGACTTCGGAGTGTCACCACATCAGGGATGGGTGACAACAACAGAATAATGTAGTATATTCAAGTAGATCAAATCAAATGCTTCAAGATGACACATAGGTGAAGTAGAAAGCTATGTATGGAGTGTATTTTTTTTTTGTGAGACGGGTACTCATTTTTTTATTTTGGAGAGAGAAAAATGTTTGTGAAGGTGATTATGAATGAGCGGATCAGATAGCTAGGCTAAGTTAGGTAGCAGGCACAGTCATACAAGACATACAATACAGACAGGGATGGTGATGGACACAAAGGATTGGGGGACACCATAACTGGCGAGACATAGGGGACCTCAGAGGCTTATCTATGTCAAAATTTAGAACAGTGAGAATCTAGTCCTCAGCCTCAGAACTGTCATCACTGTCTCCTGTGTCAGTGCCTGGGTCAATGCCAAATATGGCATCATTTTAACAATAAGATACAAGACCTTTTTCAACCCTGCCAATTTGGGAACTGATGGCCCTCTCCATAATGCCCTCCACCAGCTCTGCCAGCTCCTGATGGGGGACAAAGTTACCACCTCCATTGGAACTGCTTCAGGAGGGTACCACTGCACCAATAACTAGGGCAGAGCTACCTTCCACAGGTCGAGCAGGTAGGGCAGGAGTTGTAGAGACAACACTGACAGGTTGGGATGTAGATGTGCTGGGTGTCTGTGCTGTCTGTGGTAGTGCCACAGTAGCTACCTGTGGAGTTATGGTGAACTGAACCCCAGTCTAGCTCTGTGTTGATGGTAATTTTGCTTTCAGCAGCACTGTATTAAACAAACAAAAAAATGAAAAGAACAAAAAAAAGAGAGATGGGTTGGGGAGACAAAAAAGAGACAGAATTAGATCAATGGCATGTCACATTACTTAATTATTTCAGTACATAAAACAATATGAGAAACAGTCCACCTTTATTCTGTATTTTGATAGTGCAGCAGATTTAGACCACATTTATGAGAAAGTAACTGGACTTCTGTGGTTGAAATTAAAATCTTCAGCTTTTGCCATAGGAAGTTGAATGTCATTCACCATCACTCAGCATTTCCAACCTCTGCACAAATGCTGAGGACAAAAAGTGAAGTTTGTTTCCATGGGCCATTTATTGACATTTTGGTGTCTGGGATTCTCTTTTTTTTACCAGATTAAATGTGTGACAAAGGGCATTGTTAGGACAGTGGCGGAAATCGGGGTGGCAAGCAGAGGGCAGGACACATGGAAAAGTATACAGGAATTTGCAGGAGGGCAGCGAGAGAGAACCATAGCTATCCATTTCTTTGCAAGATGAATGTAGAATTGTGCAAACAATTTAATGACATTGGAGAGTCATCACACCAGGGCTGAGTGACAACAACAGAATAATGTTGTACGGCCAATTGGACCAAATCAAGTGTACCAAGATGACATTTAGTTGAAGTAGAGTGCTATGTATGGCACACAATTTTTGGGGGGGGACAAGTGCCCAATTGTTTTTTTTTTTTTTTTTTTCTTTGGAGAGAGACAGAGAGAGACAGAGATAGAGAGAGAGAGAGAGAGAGGAATGCTGGGGAAAGTGCTTATCAATGTGGGGGTCAGATAGGTAGGGTAAGTTAAGTAGTAGGAACAGACAAAGAGGAACTACAAGACAGGGATGATGATGATGGACACAAGGGATTGGGGAGCACCAAGACTGGCATAGGTAGGGGACCTTGGAAGTGCATCCAGATCCAGTTTAAAAACAGTGATAATCTAATCCTCACCATCAGAACTGTCATCACTGTCTCCTCTGTCTGTTGCTGGGGTTAGTGCCAGACATGGTTATATGATCATTTTGTCAATACAATGCAGGGCCTTTTCAACCCTGCCAATTCAGGCTCCAAGAACTCTCTCCATAGTGTCCTCCACCAGCCCTGTCAGATCATGATGGGTGACAAAATTGTTACCCCCCACTACTACTTCTCCTGGGGGGGGTAGCACTGCACAAGCAGCTGAGGCAAAGCTACCTGACACAGTGGAGGAAGTAGTGCAGGAGTTGTGGAGGCAATGCTGACAGGTTGTGATCCAGGTATGCGGGTGTCTGTGCTGCCTTTGGTGGTGCTGCTGCAGCAACCTGTGGAGGTATGGTGGGATGAACCCCAGTGACCAGTCCACCTCCCTGTGATGATGATCATTTTGTTTTCAGCAGCAATGCATTAAACAAAAAATAAGAAATAAAAAATTAAAAAAGGAGAGATCGGGTGGGGGAGGCAAAAAAAAAGAGGGAGAAAGAGAGAATTAGATCAATGGCATGTTGCATTACTTAATTTTTTCAGTACATAAAACAATATAAGAAATGAGTAAGTATAACTTGACCACATCCAGATATGATGGGAAGGAGTTAATGTATCATAAAACAATCAATCGCAATGTACGATATGACTAATAAAATTGGGTATTTCCCTGTGCTATATCAGATATCTGCTTTCTAAGCTAATAACTGCATTTGCAGACATTGAATTGTTAATGTCATGCTGTATTGACATTAAAATATCTTATAAATTGTAGGCTGTAAAAGAACTGAATATTTGTTTCTGAGTATTGAACCCACGAACAATTAAACTGATGGACTCATTGCCTAATGTAATAACCAAGAGCTATTGTAGCAGTCGTGTAGACTTGATATAAAACTTAAGGCATGCCTGCTAAAGGTGATATACAGTGATGGACCAAGAATACTTATGTGCCTTACAATCAGAACAGATGCTTCCCCATGCCACTTTGAGGTGAGTAATTCTGTTCTGATGTACCTCATGATTTTCTGCTATGTTTGTTCCAGCTGTGCAGTAGAAAAAGAAAATAATATATATGATAGCATAATGAGTAACTAGGTTGGCTAATTAATGCCATATCAGAGACAGGTTATGGGTTAGTATACTTACTTTCTAGCACCTCACTGACCCTCTTCAAGAGAAATCTTGATGAGTGGATGGATAATAGAAAGGTCACCCTGGGGATCACTCCAGTGGCTCTACTTGATAGAGGCCCTGGGAACAAATGTTGGGTGGCACAATGCCAGGGTACTTCTATGGGCTAGGCTTGTAAAGGCTCCAGGGCCATTAGCCTAGTACACAACTATGAAGCTGTGAACATAGCTGAGGGGCATTTGCAGTCTTCAATTTATCCTCCCATCAGCTCAGGAGGTTACTCTTGTGCTTCTTCATGTGACTGTAGTGGTGACTGTTATATATAGTCATGTTGGGAATTAGATGCCATAAAGATTGAGTAGTACCACCTGGGAATTGAACCCAAGAGAAAAAAATGATAAAATATTAAATGTTGCTCATTAAATGTCACTGTCACAGGAGAAAGGGGTATACTAATTTAAGACTGTATGAAGACATGCTTAAGAGATGCCTGTATGCGAATGACTTTACTTAGTCATGGGACTGCATTTCATAGTAAAAGGTAGTGTTTATAAATACATCTCAGATGCATGCAGTTGCGTGTGGGCTAAATTATATACATACACATGCTGTCATAAACACATACTTATGATATGTGAGAACTCAATAGTTAGAACAGAAATATTGGGCACATCATACATATTTATGTGCATTCTATATTAAATCTAATTTTCACATTTTAACATAATTTACACACATTATATGGAGCTTCTATAGCAAGCAGTAATTATACATTTCTAGCAATAAACATAGTTATGATACTCATGTGCAATTACTATGACATTCCTAATCAAAATTTTAGTTATTTATTTATTTTATGTGTCTTTGTTTACTGGGAAATTCTGACTGGGTAATACCCATTTTCAGTGGAGGCCTCTGGAGAAAAGCTACATTTGCTTACATTGCATTATACTAAGTTCCAATCAAACATAGAGTAGTTACATTTTTATATACATTTATACACAAACAGTAGTTACATTCATACATATACATTCTAAGAGTTTACAGAGGTGGAAGCTACTAAAGAGAAAGCACATGTGCAACTTAGTGGATTGTAGAGGTAGCAGTTATGTATACAAATTGGGTACTTATGTATTATCGCAACCACATTTTTCACAGCAATAGTGGTTGGTTCCTGAGCCTGAAATATGTTCCTTGATGTTTTTAAAATGTTACATGCTGTGTTTTCTTTAACAGTCTAGGTTGTTTTCTGAACTGTTATCAATACAATGTAAAAAAACATACTGTTGCTGTTGGTTTATGTAGTGTACTGCCAGCATGTCTGTTAATCCAACTCCGCCTTCTGAACGTTCCTTTTTCCTGAGAGCAAATGCAGTCAAATAATGGTTTTAATGAAATTTGCCCTTCACAGCTGCGTCATTATTCAAGTGTGACTCAAACAAGACAGTATGTTGCTTAGTTTAAGAAACATGTAGCATGACACTCAGCTTTCCTAGGAAAAGATTGCTTTGAGGTAGTGCTAACTGCACTTGCTGAGAAATGCGCACCACATAGAAAGACAAACACGTACAAAGAGCAATCAACATTGTTACAGCACTACTGAAATGAATAATCACTTAAGTACTATCTGGTTTTGTCTGAACATGCCAGCATCACACAAACAAACAAAATCAGTACTGCCAACTTATTCCTTGAAAAACAAAACCACAATAATCTGTCAACCTCATCCATGCTCACTTTTTAGAAGGATTACTTAGGGCAATTTATGCATTGCATGGGCTGTTTGCAAGTATGTGTACACATTTCTTCAAAGGTAGTAGTTCACCAAAACCATATTTCCTGTTTCTGTGTTTTCCTTCACTGAAGGATTCGTTCCTCACGGTCCAAATACCACATTCATCAGTCACACAGCATCTGTGACACTTCAAGCACGTGTCTGTAATGCACGCAAAAAGGGGACGATGCCTTTATCAAGATTTTGTGCTCCTGAAGGTAATCCCCACTTCTTAGCTACGGGTAAGGAGGTGAAATAACACCTTGCAGTATTTTATGCGGTCCTTTCTAGTCAACAAAGCGATTTTTGCAACCGCAAAAATGTGGTTGCGATAATACGTAAGTACCAAAAATTGTTTTGTCATTTCAGTAAGAGGTTGAGAATATTATATTTAAGGAGAGTATTTGGATAGTATTGTGCAGTGAAAAAGTTTTATCCTTGTGATGAGCATGTACAGGACCCAGGATTGGTTATGATATTGTTTAAGCAGTGGTTTAAAACTACTGAGTTTGTCGGAGAGTTTCATTTGCATGGGGATACTATTCCAGAATTAAGCAACACATTGGGAGTACAGTGAGTCTCCTGCAACATTATTTGAGTTATTTGTAATAAAAAATTGTTACTAGAATGCAGATCCCTTGCTGGACAGTTAAGTTTTGTAGTGCAGGGCATTTTTCTGGATGATGAATGAGTCTGTGTGCTGTAGTCAGTTGTGAATATGTTAGACAGTTGTGCAGTTCAAGTCAGTTTAATTGCTTTAAGCTAAGACAGTGGTGGGTCCTATGAGGGAGACTAATGGCAAATTTAGCTATTTTATTGCAGCAGGAGGCAAGTTTTTTTTTTGAGTATTGTTTATGCTTGTTAGGATAGGAGCGGCATATAAGAGAGTAGGCAGTAAAAAGTTGATGGCTAGAGTTTTTCTTGCAGTATCTTGCAGTAAGGAATCCACTGATCCTATAAAGGGAGCCTAATTTCTGATTTGTAGATTTAATAGTGTGCTGAATATGGTGGTCATATTTGAGATTGCCATCTAGTATATTGCCTAGAAGTTTGCTGTGAGTTACAGTTTCAATGACAGTATTATTTGCTGACTTTATGGTAAAAGATTGCTTTTGATTTTGACAACTTTTTGAGGTTAAAAGTATTAACTTAGTTTTCTTGGGTTTGAGTAGGAGGTTTGATTCTTTGAGCCAGATTTCTACATTGGAGAAAGATTTTTGAGTAATGTCTTGGAGCTTATTTATTGTTGAGGCCACACATAGAAATGTTGAGTCATCTGTGAACTGAAACAAAATAGCATGGTGAGTGGAGGTGTAGAGGTTATTGATAAATATATTAAATAAGAGAGGACCTAGGATAGAACCCCAAGGGACACCTGCAGTAACTGTTTGAAAGGATGAGTAGATTTGTTGTCATTTAATGGCTTGTTGCCTTCCAGATAGGTAACTAAGGAACCACAACATGGAGGACTGTGAAAGTACTACTGAGGAGATTGAAATGAGCAGTTGCTGGTGCGAGACAATATCAAATGCCTTTGACAAGATTCAGAACATGGTGCACACAGGCAGATCATCGTTTCTGTGTGGGTTTATATTGGTAAAATGTAGTAAAGCAGTAGGGGTGCTGTGCTGGGGCCTAAAGCCATTTTGCACTTCTGAGAGCAGGTTATTTGAGGTTAGGTATTACATCAGCTGCATATGGATGCATTTTTGTAACATTCTGGAGATGGGGAGAGAATTGCTATTGGTCCGTAGTTATTAAACTCTGTAGATATGCCATCTTTGTGCAGTGGTATGATATAGGGTTGTTTCTACAGTGATGGGATGTATCTTTCTGCCATGGACATTTTAATTAGTATGGATACAGGGAAGGCTATAACTTCTGCACCATTTTTAGGCAGTCAGGTAGTTGGTCTACACTACAGAAGTAGTTTTTAGTTTAAGGAGCAACTTCATTATGAGTGAGGTAGGTACTGGAGTAATGTTTGTAATGGAGTAATGGAGAATGTTTGCAAAATGTGGTGAACAATAAAAATATTAGATTAATGAAACCAGACAAGGGAGGGGGTATCATTATTTTTGACACAGAGAATTACACTAAAGCAATACATGATATTTTGTTTACCTCAGGAAATTACGAAGAAGTGTCTCTGAATCAGATTAATATAGGTTACCATCGGATTGATTTAGTAATAGAAGAATACTTGATGGACAACCGTATTACTAACGAGATTTACAATTTTTTGAGAACTGAATTTCCAAGAGTTGCTTGTATCTTTGGAATTCCAAAAATACATAAATCTATTGAGACTCCACCCTTTAGACCCATCATTGCTGGTTCTCATTCTAAGACCTACAATATGGGTGTTACGATAGATCAGTGGGC
>NC_056732.1:235453250-235699343 GCF_019279795.1 Protopterus annectens | reverse complement strand
ACAGGTTTGCACACGTAAAAAAAAAAAAACAATGTGGTGGGTGTGATTCTTAGTAGGTCATTACTGATGTCACAAACAGGGAGGTAATTAGCTAGGTGGGTGGCAATGTTTTCAGCTTCGGTCCGAAGCAGAAATGCAATTTTAGGTACGAGATAGTGTCCCTTTAACATTTTTTCAGCTGTGGTGGAACCGAGGATTTTTTCCTACTACAAACATGTAATTGCTGGTAGAAACATGTCTTATGTAAACAGTTTTGAATTAAGGAGATTTATTTGATGACACAGAAGGGGTGGGAAGAGGTGGATCATTGATGGCAGGAATACACATACAGACAAAATAAGAGATTACTCTGTGGTTCATTTCTGCACATATTTGTGGTTTGTTACTGGTTACTTTATCATCCTAATTATTCTGGCATGATCTGTACAAGACAGACTTCACAGTAGGGAGCAGCACATTATATAGCAGCAGGATGATGGGGTATTAAGAAGGTGAAGCCAGCAGTTTCACTCATAAGAGTCATACTGAACATTCAAAAACACTTTCACATACATCAAGATTCGAACCTGACAATATTCTGAGAATGCATGTATTACTCTTCATTACCCTCATGACAATTATATGCTTTACATTCAGCTCTTTAGCTTGCTCAACAGAAGATTAGCCTGGCTATACATATGTAAGCACAGCAGCGGGAAGGGCACCAGAATAATGTGGCCAAAGGCAAAAACCCATAAGGTTTTGCCAGAAGCTGTGTACTTCATGTGTCCTGAGTTGCAGTTGGTGCTTGGTGCCAGATATTGTGCAAATGCAAAGGAGGAAGATGAGTGACACAGAAGGGAGAGGATACACAGTCAGGGGGAGAAGGAGGCAGGAACCAAGTAGCTTATGACAGAAACAGGATAATGGTGGCTCATAATGTGTAGGCAACAGCTACACATAAAACAGTGAACTAAAAACAGTCAGTAACATTTAGCTAATGCCTGGATTAGAACACTTGACTCTGTCTATAGATCTAAACATCATTTCATCACACCACACAGGAGAGCCTACTTCATATGCTTTAAACCAGACAACTGAAGGACAGAAGGATAGTGATAACTTACTGAAGCAGAACGGATGAACAGAGAGATGGAGAAAGAAATAGGAACAGTATTTTCTCTGGGACATGTAGGATCATCTGTATATGTATTACTCTTACTTATTTTGTCATTATTAAGCTGTCATCCCTGTACAATAAAGTGCTTGCTATAGGGAGCAAGAAGGGACGGGAGACTACAACCAACTTTAAGACATAAACAGGATAAGGGTGGCTTACTATGTCTCCCTGCTGAAGATGGGATGTTTTTGTAATGATATGTTAATGAAATGTCATAAATGGAGACAAGTACAGCTGTTTGCAGTTAATCATGACACTATGCAAACACTTCAGTATGCAGACTGGGGAATTATCCCAACATGCCACATAGAAACTTCTAGTTCATTACATCCAGCAACCTAAGAAGTCTTACAGTAACTGTTTCACAGTAGTGCCTTCAGTCTGCTTTTACCCTGTATTCCCATAGCCCAGCAAATTTAACCACATTTGTGTGAAAGTAACCAAATTACTACAGCTAAAATTAAAATTGTCATCTTTTACCATAGAAAGTTTAATAGCGCTCTCCATCAGTCAGCATTGGTCTGTGATACCAACCTCTGCACATAAAGCTGAGGACAAAAAGTGAAGTTTTTTCCAGAAAAGGGAAGTTTTTTTTCCATTGGTCATTTCTGACGATATGTGTTATGTGTGATTCTAGTTTCTGACCAGATTAAACATGTGTAAAAGGGAGTGCTAGGACAGTGGTGAAAATGGGGGTGGCAAGCACAGGGTAGGACACAGGGGAAGGAAAACAGGAATTTGCCAGAGGGTGGTGGGAGAGCACCATAGCTATCCACTTCTTCACAAAATAAATGTAGAATTGTACAAAGAATTTCATGACTTCGGAGTGTCACCACATCAGGGATGGGTGACAACAACAGAATAATGTTGTATATTCAAGTAGATCAAATCAAATGCTTCAAGATGACACATAGGTGAAGTAGAAAGCTATGTATGGAGTGTATTTTTTTTTTTGTGAGACGGGTACTCATTTTTTTATTTTGGAGACAGAGAACTGTTTGTGAAGGTGATTATGAATGAGCGGATCAGATAGCTAGGCTAAGTTAGGTAGCAGGCACAGTCATACAAGACATACAATACAGTCAGGGATGGTGATGGACACAAAGGATTGGGGGACACCATAACTGGTGAGACATAGGGGACCTCAGAGGCTTATCTATGTCAAAATTTAGAACAGTGAGAATCTAGTCCTCAGCCTCAGAACTGTCATCACTGTCTCCTGTGTCAGTGCCTGGGTCAATGCCAAATATGGCATCATTTTAACAATAAGATACAAGACCTTTTTCAACCCTGCCAATTTGGGAACTGATGGCCCTCTCCATAATGCCCTCCACCAGCTCTGCCAGCTCCTGATGGGGGACAAAGTTACCACCTCCATTAGAACTGCTTCAGGAGGGTACCACTGCACCAATAACCAGGGCAGAGCTACCTTCCACAGGTCGAGCAGGTAGGGCAGAAGTTGTAGAGACAACACTGACAGGTTGGGATGTAGATGTGCTGGGTGTCTGTGCTGTCTGTGGTAGTGCCACAGTAGCTACCTGTGGAGTTATGGTGAACTGAACCCCAGTCTAGCTCTGTGTTGATGGTAATTTTGCTTTCAGCAGCACTGTATTAAACAAACAAAAAAATGAAAAGAACAAAAAAAAGAGAGATGGGTTGGGGAGACAAAAAAGAGACAGAATTAGATCAATGGCATGTCACATTACTTAATTATTTCAGTACATAAAACAATATGAGAAATAGTCCACCATTATTCTGTATTTTGATAGTGCAGCAGATTTAGACCACATTTATGAGAAAGTAACTGGACTTCTGTGGTTGAAATTAAAATCTTCAGCTTTTGCCATAGGAAGTTGAATGTCATTCACCATCACTCAGCATTTCCAACCTCTGCACAAATGCTGAGGACAAAAAGTGAAGTTTGTTTCCATGGGCCATTTATTGACATTTTGGTGTCTGGGATTCTCTTTTTTTTACCAGATTAAATATGTGACAAAGGGCATTGTTAGGACAGTGGCGAAAATGGGGGTGGCAAGCAGAGGGTAGGACACATGGAAAAGTATACAGGAATTTCCAGGAGGGCAGCGAGAGAGAACCATAGCTATCCATTTCTTTGCAAGATGAATGTAGAATTGTGCAAACAATTTAATGACATTGGAGAGTCATCACACCAGGGCTGAGTGACAACAACAGAATAATGTTGTATGGCCAATTGGACCAAATCAAGTGTACCAAGATGACATTTAGTTGAAGTAGAGTGCTATGTATGGCACACAATTTTTTGGGGAGGACAAGTGCCCAATTGTTTTTTTTTTTTTTTTTTTTTTTTTGGAGAGAGACAGAGAGAGACAGAGAGAGAGGGAGAGAGAGAGAGGAATGCTGGGGAAAGTGCTTATCAATGTGGGGGTCAGATAGGTAGGGTAAGTTAAGTAGTAGGAACAGACAAAGACGAACTACAAGACAGGGATGATGATGATGGACACAAGGGATTGGGGCGCACCAAGACTGGCATAGGTAGGGGACCTTGGAAGTGCATCCAGATCCAGTTTAAAAACAGTGAGAATCTAATCCTCACCATCAGAACTGTCATCACTGTCTCCTCTGTCTGTTGCTGGGGTCAGTGCCAGACATGGTAATATGATTATTTTGTCAATACAATGCAGGGCCTTTTCAACCCTGCCAATTCAGGCTCCAAGAACTCTCTCCATAGTGTCCTCCACCAGCCCTGTCAGATCATGATGGGTGACAAAATTGTTGCCCCCCACTACTACTTCTCCTGGGGGGGGTAGCACTGCACAAGCAGCTGAGGCAAAGCTACCTGACACAGTGGAGGAAGTAGTGCAGGAGTTGTGGAGGCAATGCTGACAGGTTGTGATCCAGGTATGCGGGTGTCTGTGCTGCCTGTGGTGGTGCTGCTGCAGCTACCTGTGGAGGTATGGTGGGATGAACCCCAGTGGCCAGTCCACCTCCCTGTGATTATGATCATTTTGTTTTCAGCAGCAATGCATTAAACAAAAAATAAGAAATAAAAAATTAAAAAAGGAGAGATCGGGTGGGGGAGGCAAAAAAAAAGAGGGAGAAAGAGAGAATTAGATCAATGGCATGTTGCATTACTTAATTTTTTCAGTACATAAAACAATATAAGAAATGAGTAAGTATAACTTGACCACATCTAGATATGATGGGAAGGAGTTAATGTATCATAAAACAATCAATCGCAATGTACAATATGACTAATAAAATTGGGTATTTCCCTGTGCTATATCAGATATCTGCTTTCTAAGCTAATAACTGCATTTGCAGACATTGAATTGTTAATGTCATGCTGTATTGACATTAAAATATCTTATAAATTGTAGGCTGTAAAAGAAATGAATATTTGTTTCTGAGTATTGAACCCACAAACAATTAAACTGATGGACTCATTGCCTAATGTAATAACCAAGAGCTATTGTAGCAGTCATGTAGACTTGATATAAAACTTAAGGCATGCCTGCTAAAGGTGATATACAGTGATGGACCGAAAATACTTATGTGCCTTACAATCAGAACAGATGCTTCCCCCATGCCTCTTTGAGGTGAGTAATTCTGTTCTGATGTACCTCATGATTTTCTGCTATGTTTGTTCCAGCTGTGCAGTAGAAAAAGAAAATAATATATATGATAGCATAATGAGTAACTAGGTTGGCTAATTAATGCCGTATCAGAGACAGGTTATGGGTTAGTATACTTACTTTCTAGCACCTCACTGGCCCTCTTCAAGAGAAATCTTGATGAGTGGATGGATAATAGAAAGGTCACCCTGGGGATTACTCCAGTGGCTCTACTTGATACAGGCCCTGGGAACAAATGTTGGGTGGCACAATGCCAAGGTACTTCTATGGGCTAGGCTTGTAAAGGCTCCAGGGCCATTAGCCTAGTACACAACTATGAACCTGTGAACATAGCTGAGGGGCATTTGCAGTCTTCTGTTTATCCTCCCATCAGCTCAGGAGGTTACTCTTGTGCTTCTTCATGTGACTGTAGTGGTGACTGTTATATATAGTCATGTTGGGAATTAGATGCCATAAAGATTGAGTAGTACCACCTGGGAATTGAACCCAAGAGAAAAAAATGATAAAATATTAAATGTTGCTCATTAAATGTCACTGTCACAGGAGAAAGGGGTATACTAATTTAAGACTGTATGAAGGCATGCTTAAGAGATGCCTGTATGTGCATGACTTTACTTAGTCATGGGACTGCATTTCATAGTAAAAGGTAGTGTTTATAAATACATCTCAGATGCATGCAGTTGCGTGTGGGCTAAATTATATACATACTCACAGCACATGCTGTCATAAACACATACTTATGATATGTGAGAACTCAATAGTTAGAGCAGAAATATTGGGCACATCATACATATTTATGTGCATTCTATATTAAATATAATTTTCACATTTTAACATAATTTACACACATTATATGGAGCTTCTATAGCAAGCAGTAATTATACATTTCTAGCAATAAACATAGTTATGATACTCATGTGCAATTACTATGACATTCCTAATCAAAATTTTATTTATTTATTTATTTTATGTGTCTTTGTTTACTGGGAAATTCTGACTGGGTAATACTCATTTTCAGTGGAGGCCTCTGGAGAAAAGCTACATTTGCTTACATTGCATTATACTAAGTTCCAATCAAACATAGAGTAGTTACATTTTTATATACATTTATACACAAGCAGTAGTTACATTCATACATATACATTCTGAGAGTTTACAGAGGTGGAAGCTACTAAAGAGAAAGCACATGTGCAACTTAGTGGATTGTAGAGGTAGCAGTTATGTATACAAATTGGGTACTTACGTATTATCGCAACCACATTTTTCACAGCAATAGTGGTTGGTTCCTGAGCCTGAAATATGTTCCTTGATGTTTTTAAAATGTTACATGCTGTGTTTTCTTTAACAGTCTAGGTTGTTTTCTGAACTGTTATCAATACAATGTAAAAAAAACATACTGTTGCTGTTGGTTTATGTAGTGTACTGCCAGCATGTCTGTTAATCCAACTCCGCCTTCTGAACGTTCCTTTTTTCCTGAGAGCAAATGCAGTCAAATAATGGTTTTAATGAAATTTGCCCTTCACAGCTGCGTCATTATTCAAGTGTGACTCAAACAAGACAGTATGTTGCTTAGTTTAAGAAACATGTAGCATGACACTCAGCTTTCCTAGGAAAAAGATTGCTTTGAGGTAGTGCTAACTGCACTTGCTGAGAAATGCGCACCACATAGAAAGACAAACACGTACAAAGAGCAATCAACATTGTTACAGCACTACTGAAATGAATAATCACTTAAGTACTATCTGGTTTTGTCTGAACATGCCAGCATCACACAAACAAACAAAATCAGTACTGCCAACTTATTCCTTGAAAAACAAAACCACAATAATCTGTCAACCTCATCCATGCTCACTTTTTAGAAGGATTACTTAGGGCAATTTATGCATTGCATGGGCTGTTTGCAAGTATGTGTACACATTTCTTCAAAGGTAGTAGTTCATCAAAACCATATTTCCTGTTTCTGTGTTTTCCTTCACTGAAGGATTCGTTCCTCACGGTCCAAATACCACATTCATCACTCACACAGCATCTGTGACACTTCAAGCACGTGTCTGTAATGCACGCAAAAAGGAGAAGATGCCTTTATCAAGATTTTGTGCTCCTGAAGGTAATCCCCACTTCTTAGCTATGGGTAAGGAGGTGAAATAACACCTTGCAGTATTTTATGCGGTCCTTTCTAGTCAACAAAGCGATTTTTGCAACCGCAAAAATGTGGTTGCGATAATACGTAAGTACCAAAAATTGTTTTGTCATTTCAGTAAGAGGTTGAGAATATTATATTTAAGGAGAGTATTTGGATAGTATTGTGCAGTGAAAAAGTTTTATCCTTGTGATGAGCATGTACAGGACCCAGGATTGGTTATGATATTGTTTAAGCAGTGGTTTAAAACTACTGAGTTTGTCGGAGAGTTTCATTTGCATGGGGATACTATTCCAGAATTAAGCAACACATTGGGAGTACAGTGAGTCTCCTGCAACATTATTTGAGTTATTTGTAATAAAAAATTGTTACTAGAATGCGGATCCCTTGCTGGACAGTTAAGTTTTGTAGTGCAGGGCATTTTTCTGGATGATGAATGAGTCTGTGTGCTGTAGTCAGTTGTGAATATGTTAGTTGTGCAGTTCAAGTCAGTTTAATTGCTTTAAGCTAAGACAGTGGTGGGTCCTATGAGGGAGACTAATGGCAAATTTAGCTATTTTATTGCAGCAGGAGGCAAGTTTTTTTTTTGAGTATTGTTTATGCTTGTTAGGATAGGAGCAGGATATTAGAGAGTTGGCAGTAAAAAGTTGGTGGCTAGAGTTTTTCTTGCAGTATCTTGCAGTAAGGAATCCACTGATCCTATAAAGGGAGCCAAATTTCTGGTTTGTAGATTTAATAGTGTGCTGTATATGGTGGTTATATTTGAGATTGTCATCTAGTATAATGCCTAGAAGTTTGCTGTGAGTTACAGTTTCAATGACAGTATTATTTGCCGACTTTATGGTAAAAGATTGCTTTTGATTTTGACAACTTTTTGAGGTTAAAAGTATTAACTTAGTTTTCTTGGGTTTGAGTAGGAGGTTTGATTCTTTGAGCCAGATTTCTACATTGGAGAAAGATTTTTGGGTAATGTCTTGGAGCTTATTTATTGTTGAGGCCACACATAGAAATGTTGAGTCATCTGTGAACTGAAACAAAATAGCATGGTGAGTGGAGGTGTAGAGGTTATTGATAAATATATTAAATAAGAGAGGACCTAGGATAGAACCCCAAGGGACACCTGCAGTAACTGTTTGAAAGGATGAGTAGATTTGTTGTCATTTAATGGCTTGTTGCCTTCCAGATAGGTAACTAAGGAACCACAACATGGAGGACTGTGAAAGTACTACTGAGGAGATTGAAATGAGCAGTTGCTGGTGCGAGACAATATCAAATGCCTTTGACAAGATTCAGAACATGGTGCACACAGGCAGATCATCGTTTCTGTGTGGGTTTATTATATTGGTAAAATGTAGTAAAGCAGTAGGGGTGCTGTGCTGGGGCCTAAAGCCATTTTGTGCTTCTGAGAGCAGGTTATCTGAGGTTAGGTATTACATCAGCTGCATATGGATGCATTTTTGCAACATTCTGGAGACGGGGAGAGAATTGTCATTGGTCCGTAGTTATTAAACTCTGTAGATATGCCATCTTTGTGCAGTGGTATGATATAGAGTTTTTTTTCTACAGTGATGGGACATATCTTTCTGTCATTGACCTTTTAATTAGTATGGGCACAGGGAAGGCTATAACTTCTGCACCATTTTTAGGCAGCCTGGTAGTTGGTCTACACTACAGAAGTAGTTTTTAGTTTAAGGAGCAACTTCATTATGAGTGAGGTAGGTACTGGAGTAAAACTGAAGAGCTGTGGATGGTTTTGATTTGACAGGGGTCGAGTGAGGGGGCAGATGTGTTAGTGTCTAAGAGAGATAATATTGATTTATAAAGTAGGAATTAAACTGCCTGGGGATAGAGTCTGTTTGCATTGCCTGTTTTTGGAGAGGGACTAGTGGTCTTGCCAGGGTGAAGTAGTTTATTTAGTGACGACCAAAAAAGGTTTTGGGTTGTTTATATATTTGTTTTGTAGGTTGGTATAGTAGGTTTGCTTATCCTGTCTGACATGGAGTTTTGCAAGGGTTCTAAGATATCTAAATTACTGGAGGGCATTTCGAGTTCTATTTTCATACCAATCTTTCAGCCTTTAGCCCTTTTTATCATGATATTTTTTTTCTTTGTCAGTCATGGTGCGGTGTTGGACCTTAGTCTTTTATTATGTTCTGCTGCTAGATTATTTAAGGCCTACAAGAATATGTTATTAAAGTGTTCTACAGCAGTATCTAGTGGCATTGTTCTATGTACATTTCACTTATTTTTTTAGTGTTTCATTGAAAATGGGCCGGACCCGCGATGGCTTGCACGGAGTCTAAGAGTAGAGTAAGACTCCATGCAGCCATCATGTCCGACGAGCGATCCAGGAACAGCCTGCAGGGGCGTGCAAGAGAGCTCCTTACACTGACAGGACTGGGATATGCAAATTACCTCAATTGCAGGTGAAAGGCATGCAAATGAGGTAGATTTGTGATTCAGGAAACCCGAACCTGTCCGAGTAAGAGCAGTGTTATTTGCAGAAATGTACTCAGTTGACAACTGAGTACCGTTCTGCAAATAGCAAAACGGAGCCGTGACAGCTCCAAATAAAGGTCGCATCCAGTGCAGGAAGCATACCAATGGCCAAATATACGGCCATTGGCAATGTTTCCCGATGCAATATGTAAAAAAAAAATTCTTTTTTTTCTCTGATTTCTGATGTTTAAGCGTAGCTCAGCGCCATGCAAACGGGCTGTGCTCTAAAAACCAGAAAACTAAAAATTAAAACCCACAAATGTGGATCTTATGTAAATTGTTTTTGTACAATGCAAGGGAATGGCAGGTTGAAGACAACATGGCCACCGGGTAGAGGTTGCTAAGGGAGGAAGCAGAGTCTAAGAGATGTAACCAAGCATTAGTAGGCAATTCTATGCAAAGGAGGGTTAGGATAGTGAATCGCAAGTTTACATAGCAAATGAGCACAGTCAGTGTAGTGTAGGAGTAGGATAAGGGGAGTAACAGAGCAGAAAAGTGGTGACATCACGAGTGGGGTATGTATGAAAGAAGTGAAGCTCATTGGAGCAGAGTGGCATGTGTCAGCTGTCATTTACACATCATGGAAAGAGGTGTATCAACAGGTAGGCTAGGTAAAGGCAAGAAATGGAAGGTATATGCAGTGGATAACACCAAAGTTTCTTGCTGAGCGGGTATGCACGCATGTGAGCGCCTGTAAACCCGAGTAAGACAGAGTGCGCACGTGTAAGTGTGAGTGCACGTGTTTAAGCCGGAGTAAGCATGTATAAGGCTGTTTAAAGAGTTGTAAGCGCGTTTGCGCTGGTGTGCACGCGTTTTAACCTGAATAAGCAAGTTTTAGAATGTGTAAGCATGTGTGCACGTGTGTGAGCTGCTGTGAGCGTATTTGCGCTTGTGTGCATGGTGCTGTCCCCCCGAGGAAACAGAAAGGAAAAAGGAAGCACAACAAATAGTAGGAAGCTACCAGGGAGGAATAGCAGAGCTAGCAGGTGAAAACAATCAGAATCAGGCAATTACACAGGCAGTACACTAGCCCAGCCCAGCCTAGCACTTAAAACTCTGCAAACAACAGTCCATTATGTTTCTCACAACAGACACTGCAGTAAGCTAATAGAAGTGAAAACTGAAAAAGCTTTACTGAGACAAAGAAATGTAAGGGGCTGCCATTGCTGTTATAAGGTGACATATGCAACATTCTGAGGGTGGTGACAATGGAAATGCTGCTGGACAACCCACAGTGAGGAGACGGAGAAGAGTGTACAGGCCCAGGGTAACCTACCAGGGGCTACATGAGCTGGAGATAGTGGAGCGCTATAGAGTGGACAGAGTCCTCCTGCAGCAAATTGTTGAGCTGTGCAGGCCACGCCTCACACACAGAACCAACAGAGGGGAACCCATCCCACTGGAAACCAAGGTATGTGTTGGCCTAAGTATATTAGCAACAAGTACCTTCCAGAGACTAACTGGTGATATGATGGGAATATCACAGGCATCAGCATCCAGGGTACTGCACCAGTTCCTGGATGCCATGTCAGAACATGTCGGTGATCATGTATATTTCCCAAAATTCCTGTTAGGTACTGGCCAGCAATATGCGTCTCTTCCAGCAAATAGCGGAATACCCTGAGGTAGTGGGTGCAATAGACTGCATGCACATATGCATCAAAGCACTAGCCGGCGAGCGGGGTAGGGTCTACTTCAACCGCAAGGGCTTCCCCTCCATCAACTGCCAGGTTGTGTGTGATGCCCAGGGCATAATACTGAATGTGTGTGCTGGCTGCCCTGGAAGCTACCATGATTCCCATATCTGGCATCTGACACAGCTGTACCAGACATTTGCCAATGGGGACATCCCACATGGTCACCTAGTGGGGGATGCTGGCTATGCACTGGAGCCGTGGCTGATGACACCCGTCAGAAATGCATACACACCTGAACAGGAATGCCATAATGAGGCACACGCACAAACACGTAATGTAATCGAGCATGTGTTTGGGCTGCTCAAGTCATGGTTCCATTGCCTGGACACATCTGGTGGAGCCTTGCAGTACTCACCAACTACATGTACCCAAATTGTCATGGTATGTGCTGTGCTACATAATATGATTCTGCGAAAACAGCTGCAGCAGGACCAGCATAGGCCTGGGCCAAACAGCCCCCCACCATTGCCAAGGCCAACACAGGCAGAGCATGACTCGGAGGAGGAGGAACCTGAGCCTGCCCCAGTAGGCAGAAGGAGGCGTACCCAGTATGCTTTGGCCTTGGCAAAGAGGCAATGCATAGCACATACACTGGCTCAGTAGGAACTCTGGAAATTATACCTCTCTCTGACTTGCACATATAGTAAAAGGGATGCCTAAGTTGACACTACCTGCTTTCAAACATGTACAGGGAGTGTAGTATGTGCATCCGACATAGGCAGCCCTGCAGCACCACCTGCGGAATGATTGCCATGTGTTAAGCAATATAAAGCAGTGCTAAACAGCATTTACCACCATGTAGTATATGCAAACAAAATTGCACACACCAACTAGCACAACTGTGGTCAATGTTGAGTAATATTGGGGAACGTCCATCAATGTTGGTGAATATTGAGCAATGTTGGACAAGCCTGGTCTAAGTAGGGCATAGCTGAACAAAAGTCAACATGCTCATATTTGCTTAACTGGCCCTTAAGCAGTCTGATCTGCTCAGTATGAAAATATAAAGCAGTGATGGGCTTTGAAGCCAGGATACTGTGCACTATAGTTAAAGTACTGAACCACTAAACCATGACAGTATTGCAGTGGTCAGCCTGTATGAAGGAATGTTGATAAGTCTATGCAAAGTATCTCATGGAAACCCAGCAGGCACAGCATAATCCCTGTCAAGTTATGACACAAAGGTGAGTCCTGCAGTAAGAACAGAACCTGACTTCCAACACACACAGTATAAATGTTAATATTGGTCATGTTCACACACATACACAAATGTAGTGGACCTCAGATAGCAACATACTGAAAGGTCACACTGGGCATGCTCACACACTTGAATAAATGAGACAAATGTCAGGCAACAAAACACGGAAAGCCTGAACTGGGCATGCTCACACACTTAGGCCATGTATGAGTACAGCAGTGGGCCAAACATATCTGGCAGTTGCATGTATTAACCCAGGAACCTCTCACTATCCAGCAATCCGCACTGTGAACACAGTTATATGACAACAGACACATATATAATATAGTGGAACCCTGTCATAATCAAATATGTTCTGCACACACCTAAGTTGTTCATAGAAACTGGTAAAGCAAAGATGATAAAGACCTGCAAACAGTATCAGCAATAAACATTGTGCATCCCGAACATTAGCATAGGTTCAGAGGTCGATACTAGGCTATCTGCCCTAGGGCATGTACAAGCCTAGCCAGAGTGTGTTTGGCATTTGCAAACCTGTCAGATTACTATACTGTGCGTGTGAATAGTAGGTCACGCAAGATAGCCCATATACGTTTAGGCTAGTGTGCCTCTGTCTAGCAGGGACACAGAAGATATCCCAGGGGTAAACATACGATCACCCATACAGATGTCAATATGTCTCCTGTAGGTGTTCAGTGGGTGGCTCTGCCTATGTGAAACTGGGATTACAATCCGGAGTGAGTGGAGCCTCTGGGATAAGAATCTGTCCCTCCAGCATGTCCTATTAACATCTGTGATGAGGTATATGTCCCTGGAGTGTGTAGCTCCAAGGGAGTTGGATATCCTGAGGTGGAGCATGTCCAGTAATTCTGGGTTGGTTATATCTCTAAACAACAGGCACACATCATATCCGAGTAGGTGATAAGCGACTGAGTAGAGCTGGAGTTACTGCATCCGAACTGTGCAAGGCATCCGTGTGAGTCCCTAGATCTGCTTGGTGAGGAACTTCTGTGGCCAGTACAGTTGCTGCAGGTGTCGGGTAAGGTACACCCCAAATGTGGCATTGTAACCAAGCATGGTTGTGTTGAGTATAGGGGCACAATGACTTCACTCGATCTAGATGTGAAACCATATGGGATAAGGTGGCCTATATAGAAGGTCTGTCCAACCACTTTGGCAACGTGATTGTCAAAGGTGACAGTATGAACAAGTCATGTCCCCAAACCCCTAACAACTCCTACCATATGTAATGGAGTACTACCTATGTGGTAATGTGTGGGCATGTTGTTATTCCCAAAGGGGATGACTATGCAACTAATGGCATTTAGCTGTAGGCCATGGCTCAGGCACCAGTCATCCATCTCTGTGAGACCCTGTTTGAGTATGCATGTGGCAGCTGGAGAGCTGATTATGGCACCCAGTTTGCAGTCAAGTGCGAACATGGTCACCCATATTCCCCCTGTGGTAGCCTGTACGTCAGACAAATATATACTGAACAAGAGAGGTCCCAGGATCGAGCCGTGTAGGATGCCACGTGTAACTGGTGTATAGTCAGACATGGCACCTGCAATTCTGACCATGTGGGTGCTATCCCTGATCCAGGTAGCAATCCATCATGTGAGATATGTGTCCATATCTACGCTGGTGAGCCTATGCATAATGGCCCAGTGGGTTATTGTGTTGAAGGATTTTGCAAGGTTCAGGTAGGCTGTATGGACAACTGTCCCTATGTCGATGGACCTGTTAACTGTTTAAAGAATACAAACAGGTTCAAGAGGCAAGATCTGCCCACAACAATGCTGACATGTGTAGAACACAGTGTCTGTAGGTTCCCAATGTCTATGTGTATGTGTCCCATAGCAATACGCTCCATAGCTTTGCAGAACAGGCTAGTTAGGCTTATAGGGCAATATTGTCTGTGGTCCTTTGTGGCACCACCTCTGTGGAGTGGGACCATTGTCGCTGTACACCATTCCTTGGGTACATATCCCATAGTAACTCCGATATTGAACAGTGATGTAATGTGAGGGTTACGTTTGTCATGAAGCTCATGTAAGATGCAGGCCGGGACACCATCTGGTCCCATTGATGCTGTGATGTACGCTTTGGGGAGGGCAGCACTCACCTGTTACTGTGTGATGTCAGGGAGGTTACACTCTGTTGGGATGGATAGTTGCTCCTTAGGGGGGATGGGGGGAGACATCTGCACTGAACCTGTTTGCCAGGATGTTGGCAATGCCAGTGGGTTCAGGGTAAGTTTAGTCAGTATGCAATAACTCACAGCATATCAGTGAGTGTCCACCCAGGTTCCTGACATAAGAAAGCCGTGTGATAGTCCTACGTGTCTGGTGCAACTGTCTGGTAGAAGCGGCCCTTAGAAAAGTTCATGAGTGACCGTAGCTGTCTGCTAGTACAGATCACAGATGCCTTCCCCATCTGGGATTGTGCTCTATCATGTAGTAGCTACCTCCTGACATTGTACAGCTTATTAATGGCTGGGGTCTACCAGACAGGTCCCCTGCCATTGGAGGAGTGAGTCATGTTGTTATTTGGGATAGCACAATCCATGCAATCCAATAGGTGTCCATAGAATGTGTATGCAAAGGATTCAGCAGTCTGAGCCGTATATGCCACTGTCTCAGGGTCTCTGAAGGATACCACCTTGCTTTGGTGAAGTAAGACGTTGGCTCATGAGAAGTTCACCAAGATTACCCAGGATGGGTGTATGGAGGGTATATGTATGTCCAGTGTGATACATGTATGTTTTGACCTTACCAATGAGGGGCATATCGCTGGTGTGGAACATAGAGTCCCCATATTGGTGATGATCAGGTCCAATATGTATTCCCCCATTGTGGCTGTGCTGACTGGTTGTGCCATAGCATATGAGTCTACAAATTGTAGCGACTGTTGGGCTAGGGTGTTGGGGCTTGAGTAGTATCCCCAGTTAATATGTGTGTATTTGAAGTCACCCAATATAATGGTGTTTGTGGAGATCTTCATATTCTCCATAGTTCCCATGAAAGCCGAGTGTGGTTCCTGAGTTTCGGAAGGTGGTCTGTAGCAGGCAACAAACTGAAAGGCAGCTTTGCACAATGGTATTTGTATATGTATGGTCTGTGATGCTTTGTGCAGTGCTACTAACCCGGAGGTGTGTGTATCTGTGATGTATATGGATACTCCCCCTAGTTGTGTTGTCTGTCCCAAGTCTTGTGGTCAGAAAGCATGATATGAAACATAACTTGGTAGTGCTGGTGTGCATAAGTGAGCCTGAACCAGGCATCTGTTAGTGCACATATATCACTATCCTCCATACTGAGGAGAGTCCTGAGTGGCCGCAATATGAGGGTAACACATCTTGTGTTGAGCAGCATTACCCTTAGTTTCATTTAACCTGTAATGTCTATGGAGGTGGGTTTGTCTTTTGAGCCCTGCTTAAAAAGGCACTATGGTGGGAGCAAGAGCCTTAGCCAGCATTTGAAAGTCCAAGGGTGACAGGTGCAAGCTGTCCATAGTGAAGCTACGTGGCATGTCGAGCATGTCACCACAGGCTGACAGACACTCTATCCCCTATGAATGACACCAATTTGTTAGCCAACTGTTAAACGTGATATGTTTGTCTGTATACTGTGACATCATAATTGGTGGGTGTAAGATGCTAGACAAGGTCAGGGTCATACTGGCCTGAGCTACATAATCAGAGCGTTCCTCCATGCATCATGTCATGGGGTCCAGGGAGTAACGTCTGAGGTTTTACACACCAGCATGGACAATGATGGTGCCAGTCCTGTACTTGCTTTGGAGTGACCTGACTGCATGTGTTATGTGGCAGATCCTGGCACCCGACAGACAGCCCAACGTGACTATTCCCTTGTTTGGGCTGGTGAACGGTACGTCAGTGTGTCTGACAATAAGTGTTACCTATTACAAGTGTATTAGGTGTGTTGTTTAGCCCGAAGGGCAGTGACTGTGTGGCACACTGACATTGTGAACTATGTGATATGTGGGTATCGTAGTGGGGTAGCAGTTGTGTGTGTGTCTGCTTTGGAGGTCTCTGCTGCTTAGGCAGAGTTCATTTACAGCATCCGAGTATGTCTATGTGTGATAATGTGGTTTGAGTGCTGTCGCTAGAGGATATGTGAGACTGATATGTGGTGTGTGTGGTTACCTTCACCACCTGATAGACTGTGCCAGTCATGGGTTGAGAGAGTTCAGCACCCTGTATGTCTATATAGGTGCATCTCACACATATATCTGAGTTTGTCGGGAGGAGGAGAGGGTTGTCTGTGTACATGAGGCAGATGTGACATTGTGTCAACATCACAATATTCACCAGCTGGAGTGGAGAGTACACACGAAACCGACCCCTGGACATGCCAGGATATTATGATGACATACTCTGTAGCCTGATCACAAAGGATCAGTAGGGTGTTAAGTGTGTAAAAGAGTATAACAGGGATTAGTGCTCAGGTTCATTGGTGTTTTGTAAAGAGTAGCTGAGAAGGAGTCCAGACTGAATCATGACACCTCCTTCAACTATGTCATAAATAGCAATGTACACCCATATATGTCCTGAGTCAGGGCCAACTGTACCTGACTGACAATGCCAACATCCTGACAGACAAGCCCATATATACATACCCACCTCCCAATGATGATAGTCCATATCATCATACCAGGAGATATCACATGTAGAATGGATGAGCAGCTACCCCCAATGCCAAAAGCATGGCAGCAAGTGGAATACATTGATTCCCAATATGTGTCATGCATAAATTACAAAACAAACAGATCCTGCACCTGAACAGTCAGCTGAGCCTCACCCCCTACACAGGATGTGGAACCGTTTAATGTGTTACAGCAACATATGGCACTCCCCACAAGTGTTGGTGCACAACACACCATGGGAAGTACAGTCCAGTATGCCTATGAAGTCTGATCTGCAAGGTCATAAAGTCCATCATGGTTGAAGTCATAAACAGAGCTATTGGAAGCTGACATACACACAACCCTACCAACTGTGGTATGTTCATGTGCGGATCATGGTTCCCAAACATGCTAGACTGTTTGCAAGGCATCCACCCAGGACATACATCACTGAACACAGCTACACATGTCTCACATAGACTTTGAATAGCCCTTTATCAACATCCCAGACACATGTAGTATCCACAAAACCAACAAGCTGTGCATAAATATGTGTTGACATATGAAGGAATGTCAATGTGTCCACAGATAGATCACACAAGGTAAGGATTATGAGGTCCTGTTCAAGCTGTTGACACCTACTGACCCACATGGACCATTCCTGGAATGGCATAAAACAAAGTGTACACACATCACCATGTCCAGTCTGATGATGTCACCATCCTATAAATAAAGCAGGAGAAAAAAACAGCAGTCAATAAAGCAAATAGCACGCCATGTTAATGTGTCTCTCTCTTGTATCATAACGTAATTAGGTAGGGGTTTGAATCCTCCAAGCACTGACTGTGGGGGGGGTGTATGTGTGCAGTTTCCTTAGAAAGGAGTTCCCTTTTTGGAGACTGGGAATACTCACTAAAAAAGGTACATTCCTCTTTGGAAAGTCTGATGATGTCACCATCAAACAAATACAGCAGGAGAAAGGAAACCAGCTAGTAAAGTAAATCACATGCCGTGTTAATACATTTCTCTCTAATATCATAACATAATTAGGTAGGAGTTTAAATCCTGCAAACACTGTCTGTGTGTGGGGGGGGTATGTGTGCAGTTTCCTTTGAGAGGAGTGCCCTTTTTGGAGACTGAGAAAACTCACTGAAAGAGGTACATTCCTCTTTGGAAAGTCTGATGATATCACCATCCTACAAATACAGCAGGAGAAGAGACACCAGCCAGTAAAGAAAATAGCATGCCGTGTTAATGTGTCTCTCTCTAATGTCATAAAATAGTTAGGTAGGGGGTTGAATCCTGCCAACACTGACTGTGTTTGTGTGTAGTTTCCTTTGAGAGCAGTGCCCTTTTTTGGAGACTGGGAAAACTCACTAAAAGAGGTACATTCCTCTTTGGAAAGTCCGATGATGTCACCATCCTACAAATACAGCAGGAGAAGGGAAACCAGCCCCTAAAACAAATAGCTCGCTGTGTTAATGCGTTTCTGTCTAATATCATAACATAGTTAGGTAGGGGTTTGAATCTTGCCAACACTAACTGTATGTGTGCAGTTTCCTTTGAAAGTAGTGCCCTTTTTGGAGACTGGGAAAACTCACTAAAAGTAGTATATTCCTCTTTGGAAAGTCTGATGATGTCACCATCCTACAAAAATATCAGGAGAAGAGAAGTCAGCCAGTAAAGCAAATAGCGCGCCATGGTAATGCGTGTCTCTTTCTAGTATCATAACATAATTAGGTAGAGGTTTGAATCCTGCAAACACTGTGTTTGTGTGGGGGGTGTTTGTATGTGTGCAGTTTCCTTTAAGAGGGGTGTGTGTAGGTGTGCAGTTTTCTTTGAGAGGAGTGCCCATTTTGGAGACTGGGAAAACTCACTGAAAGAGGTACATTCCTCTTTGGAAAGTCTGATGATGTCACCATCCTACAAATACAGCAGGAGAAGGGAAACCAGCCAGTAAAGCAAATAGTGTGCCATGTTAATGCATCTCTCTCTAGTACCATAACATAGTTAAGTAGGGGTTTGAATCCTACAAACTCTGACTGTGGGGGGGGGGTGTATGTTTGCAGTTTCCTTTGAGAGCAGTGCCCTTTTTGGAGACTGGGAAAACTCACTAAAAGAGGTACATTCCTCTTTGGAAAGTCTGATGATGTCACCATCCTACAAATACAGCAGGAGAAGAAAAACCAGCCAGTAAAGCAAATATTACGCCATGTTAATGCGTCTTTCTCTAGTATCATAGCATAGGTAGGAGTTTGAATCCTACAAACACTGACAGTGCGTGTGTCACTGTAGGTCAATGCAGTGTGGGTTTTGGTTTTACTATGGTAGGACATATAATGATTAAAACAGTAAGTGTATTGCACACATCAGGTATCTGCGTGGCAAATATATATGTGTACATGTCCCGTCAATCAGTACATAGGTGTGAAGCCTGCATACTACATGAATACATCTGTTTCCATTGACAGGTTGTGCCGCTGCTTCTCAGATCATAGGTCACATATGTATGTATGTGACAAGGCCATCCACTGTTGTGATCTGTGGCCAAGGTCATCTGTGCCACACACACCCATGACAGTTACTAAAGAATAGTGTGAGTGAGGGTATATGCCTGGGGTATATGTCAGACATGTTCATACACAACGACTGGCAATAATGGACAGTCTGTATAAGTGTACAACTACCTTGTGGATATGCATTCAGGTCTCTAATGTCTTATGTGATACACAGGGGGACTCCACAATACCTATGGATATGTGGATACCAAGGGACACATGACATAACACGAGGCTGTATGTACACATTGGTACTCAACATACATGTTGAGGTCTAACATCGATGTGGTACTGATGGGATAGTATGTATAGTAAATGTGGACGACTATGCCAAAGCCAGCTTACTGCTATACAACATGTATCAGACAACAGGTATCTGTCTGTATGATACCCTTGTGTAGGATATGCATCCCATCCAGGGAATGCATTGTAGGCCAATGCATGCATTTCCAGATGTGGATTGACACATCCCTAGTGTGTTTGCATGTACCTAAGGGGGCTATATGCCAAACAGGTGTGGTCCCAGGAATGGGTGGAGGTCAATACCACTGGTTAGTGTTAGAGTATAGTACCAGAAGGATCCAACTGTTACTGAGTTCCCTACAACTGTGTGTCATTTGTCAGGACATCATCCAATGATTGCTTATAGTCATGCTGTTGAGGTTGTGTATACTACCAGACCACAAATCACTGACAGATATTAACAGTATCACCCACAGCATAGTGTCAACCCATGTCATACACACATGTGGACCCATGTTAGTACATAACTGTAGTAGAATGCATACTGGCCATTGAAAGATACTATGAGCTATTAACAATGTGTACAACAGGGTATGCCACACGTCCCATGTGTCCACCATGCATGTACATGCAGACAGTGCGCACCCACCATGTTCACAGGTGTACACATGCTAATCTGTACTACACACATCACACACATACTGTCCACTCACTAACACATGCTGGCAACACATTACACTTCAGCTAAGTGGCACATGGGTGGACAATACATACTCAGACCTAACAGTGGTGTAAACAATGCTACATTGACAATCAGAGCTTTGATGCATAATGCCTGCTCAGACATACCTACAAGGATGTCATTACACTTTCCTGTTGACAACTTGATAATATTGCTACACTGCTATAATGTCACCCTGTGCATCAGCACCATGTTAGGCTGTTCCTGCATCAATGTTACAGATGATAGGAGGCGACACAGGTATCATCATATGCACAGGGTGTGTTGTTGTTTGCCAGAGCCTGACATTGATCCATCCAATCGACATGTCTGTGTGTGTGTGTGTGTGTGTGTGTGTGTGTGTGTGTGTGTGTGTGTGTGTGTGTGTGTGTGTGTGAGGGACAACAGTACAGCATGGGCCAATGTTGATGTAATGTGTGTGTGTATGTGAGAGCCCTAGTTGTTTGGTTAATGTGTGTGTGTCTGCATGCACACAGCTCCACCATGTGGCTGCCATATATGGTAGTTTGTGGGACAGCCACAGACTGTACCTGCTAGGCTGTACAGATCACTGTCTCCAGCCACGGACACAGTACCTGTGCCTGGCAGGGGTGCTAAGGACAGTATTGGGTACCAACCCCGACTGGGTACTGTAATCAGAGGCAGAGGTATGATGACTGGACCCATGTCCCTGCTGGGACTGGCCAGAGCCACGTGCACGTGGTCTACTGGGACAGTCAATGGACAGGCCAGCCTCAGCATGGCTGGGGCTGGTACTGCCACTATGGGAGCGGCTGTGAACTGTAGGCCATCCGCGACCACTGCCAGCTGTTGCTATTGCTGGCATACGTCCGCGTCGACGTTGCAACCATCCCACACGGTCCTGGCTCATGGCAGACATATTGAGGAGGGCATCTACTGTCTCCCCCCAATGTCTATCAATGAACTCGGTGTAATTCCAGATGGCATCGGCAAGGTCACAGATGCTGTCATTGATAGCGGTGTAATGGGACCTCTGCACCCTAAGTCCCTGTCTGGTGTACCATTCCATACGTGCCTGAGCCTGCATTACAACCCGGAACATACTGGACATTGTAAGACCTGTGAGGGCATGTCTGCCAGGGGCAATATGACCAGCAGTGCTCCCCCGAGAACCCCTGGATCTCCGCCTATATGGTACTGTTCCAGCAATCCGGCTATGGCTGCTGTGAGGGGATGCAAGTGCCATGGGTACCACACTCTCCTGGTCAATGCCAACTGTATGCTGTCCCTCACCTATGGCCATTGGTGATGAGGGATGTATTGACAGTATGAGTGTGCGCATTGATGGGGTTGAACGCTGTGTACTGTCGATTGGAGGGCCAACAACAAACCCTGTCAAACCTTCCTGTGCCAGAATACATGTCTCATCATCACCACTATTCGTGGCAGTGGCTACAGGTTCCCTGCTGCTTTCGGCCACCCCTTACTCAGAACCTGTGAGAGGAAGACAGGAAACACACTTTACAGTCTGCACATGATGCATACACACATGCACACATGCACACATGAACACATGAACACATGCACACATGAACACATGCACACATGCACACATGAACACATGAACACATGCACATATGAACACATGCACATATGCACACATGCATACATGCACGCATGAACACATGAACACATGCACACATGCACACATGCGCACATGCACACATGAACACATGCACACATGCACACATATACACTCCTCACTACAGCACATACGCACACACCAGCAATCCAACACATACTCTATAGTGGGTGAAGGTGGGTGCCAGTATCACAAGGCAAACAGTCACCACACGTGTCAGCATGCAGAATATGTGTTGCACAAGACCATGCAGTGCAAGTGTAGATTCCCCTATTTCATGGCAGAGTACATGGCTTTGATGCAACTGTGTAGTTGTTCAGTGATTGGCTACACCCTGGAACACAATGTGTACCTGGGCACAACATTGCTGTGCAAGTATTATCAGCTCTGCAATGCCCTGTGCACCATCACTCACAGGTATACATGCCATGGCTGCATGTGTTATCTGTGTGACACATAGATTTCCATGCCTGAGTACAGTGTCTGTGTCCATAGCAGATAATAGTAAGCACAGGTGTAGCACATGCATGCTATGTACACACACAGGATGAGTGGTGCATGTTGACGTGAAGGAATCCCAATGCTCAACATGGCCAGTGTACAGTGGTTATGGTGAGTGTGGGACATATTGCAGATATGTCGGTGCTAGCCATGGCATGGCATGCTACACAACTGCAACATTAAACACCACACATACCCAATGTGTGTCATGTGACCTAAACACCCACTAGCATTCCAGGATATATATGTGACACTTTGTTCGGATGGCGACTGCTGTGCATATTGTGTATACTGGCATATGTAAGCACACACACAACAAGCTATGCATATTGTGTATAGGTGCATATGTTTGCACATACACAACATTGAGGTGCACAGCAATGACTGCTATGAGTAGTACTGTGGTCACTGTAACTGGATGGGGTGTAGTACCCTGTGCCATCATCATCATGCATCTTGTGGTCACTCACAGCTACTAATGTGTGCAAGACCACCACCTAGCATGCTGTACCTGAACTGCAGTGCCATGGCTACATTCACAATTACACAGCCACTTTGTAAATGGGTGTGTGAGGTGCCCAATAGGGAGCATTGCCTAACATGACTGTGTTATGTGTTGAAGAGTGTTGCACAGCCCCATGATAGGCCTCTACACCTGAGGTATATCATGTGTGTGTGCATGACATGTGTGATACTGAAGTGTGACCTTACAGCGGGTGTGTGGTAATGCCAAATGTAGTATGTTTTCGTGTACTGCATATGATAAACGTGTTTTGTTGTGTACAGCTGTAGCAACTATGCATATCCAATGTGCAGTAGTGTTGCCACAAATGTGTCTGCTGCTCTGTGCATTGCATGTGATCGAGGCAGCTACTGACTTTACTGAGATGTTTAATGTCTCACAGCAAACATGCGCAGCATGCATTATGCATAGGTGTGTTACGTGTACATGGCCTACACCTCACCTATGACATGCACATGTCATTACCAATATTAAAGTGTTAACACACTCACCAGCATGTATCGTCTGCCCTGCTGTCACACCAGAGGGACCTACAAGAATATGACACAGTTTGTCAGTGGCCACAACTGTGGCATTGCTACTGTGAGTGTGATAAACTACAGTAGAACAACAGTCAACAGTCACAGATGTACAGATACTATTCCAAATATCAGTATTGCACACAATAGGCAGCACAACTGCTGAACACACAGTACACATCTCACGTATGCATATTCTAACAATATAGGTAACAGTAGTCTACAGCTAGGGCATATTACCTGCACGCTCCATGTCATCATGCTGGGTGGCTTCGGCCTCCATGATGACACACTTGTGATGCTGTTGCTGCTGTAGGTCAGGAGCCACCACACTTAGGAACAGCTCCTCCACTCTGGTGAGGGGGGGATGTATGGCCGCCCCTCCACCTGTGGCAAGCTGTTGTCTATGGATATCAGATGCACACCGCCGGACATGTCTAATTAAGTCACTGCAGTGATGGCGTACCTGCTCATATGTCCGGTTATGCATGCCTATGTCATTTACCCAATGAACAAGATCTTGCCACAGAGCAGTATGCTCATGCTGGTGCTGGCTGGCCCTGGAAAACAGCAGTGTATAGTGCTGCACCAGGCTGTTATGTATTTCCTGTTCCTCTGCAGCTGTATATGATGGATTGCGTTGATGAGCCATAACCCTGGAAGGCAATTAAATGATATGTGTGAGCAAGTCATGTGGCACACTTAACATTATTAAGTACAGATATCACTTAACTGCCATATATAGTATCTGTTTGTCAGAGGCTGCACATGTTCAATACCACATATCAGTGCTCAGCCCACAACTGTCTGACAGTGCCTGCCACACTCCATATAACAAACCAGTATACACCAGTACTCGGCACACTGTTTGGGATACAATGCACAACCTCGCCACAGGGGTATATATCAAGCTAATGCATGAAGAAATATGTCATCCAATGCAATGAATGTAAAGTATATTTACAGTATTACTAGTAAACCACCCTAGTCGTTGATGCCATACCCCTACCTAACATATGTGCACGGTTGTTACTATAGCTGGCATATTGCTAAAACAGAGTATACAAGTTGCTAGGTACACACACATACCCTGTAACACACATGTGATTGTGGGCATGGTACAGGCATCATTACACACACATCAGACATACATACAACACACAAATGTAAGCCGACACAGATGAGCATTACCTGTGTACCTTACAGTACTGTGTGCCCCTACTTACAGATACCTATGCCTTAGGGATGTAATCTGTACAGACTACAGGAAACACACAAGACAGTGTTACCAGGGAATGTGAACATACAACATTATGTGCTGTTTAGGCCTATAGCTTCAGGTAGTACAACAGTTCATATGTGAGCTGGATTCACCAGCAGTACCACTTACTGAGCATACATGTATTGCTTCAGCCTACAATGGGACACCACTGTTGTACACAAGGAACTACGTCACAACATATGCCATCCTACTATGTCTGCATCCCAATAACTGACACATCTTTCTCTGGCCTCACACCTAGGACACAAACTACCATGACAGGAACAACCTCACACTAAGCTATCACACTTTTACAGACCTTGCACACATTCACTGTCACACTCATTCCACCTCACATAGCAGGTATTGCACTGAGTACATGTTTGTGTGCATTGTGTCATAGATAGGTAATATGCTATTGGCCCTAGGGCCTAGAGCAGTCTAGCCATATTCTACCCTGGCCTTTGACACACATGTAATGTGATTTCACTTGCTCCTGTCAACCAGATACACAGAGGTGACTCCCAGGGCATATTACATATCTCCCAAACAATAATCAGGGGTATGTATGACATCTGCTAATGAGGAGCCTTGTTTGTTAATGCTGGGTGGTTTAGTCCAGAGTATGGCATATTTGTGGATAGAAACCTGTACCTCCAGCATGTGCTGTTTAGTGAGGTGGTGAGGATTAGGGCCCTAAGTAATGTAGCCTGGAGGGATTGTGAGGTGTTGACATGGTGGTTGACCGACTGCTATGGGTGTGACATACCTCTGTATGTCCGGCAGAGGTAACCTCTGGGTGAGTGGTATGCAATGCACTCTGGCTGTGGTTTTGTGAGTCAGTCTGCATAGGGCATGTGTTTGAGGGCAGTATTACTCTTTGTGAGGTATGTCTGTGGCATTTCCACTTGCTGTAGTTGTCATGTGAGGTACATACCACATGGGGCATTGTGATGAGTAGAGGGGAACACTGACCTATATTTCCCTAGATGACACACCTTTATGATGACACGTACCATGTAGACATATTACAAGACTAGTGTGGCACTGTGTATATCAAAGGGGAAGCTACTGTCCACCTGTGTCCCATGCTCCCTTCTGACACCTTCAGTGTTAGGCAGGCTACCACCTATGTGGTAGTTACTGGGTAAAGTGTTTTGGAATGGGGTATGTCACTGCAGTACCAACACTGGTGTTCAGTCCAGGCCTTGGTCAACAGGCACCTGTTGCAGTACATATGACCCCAGGTCTCTCTCTCTCTCTCTCTCTCTATATATATATATATATATATATATATATATATATATATATATATATATATATATATATACATCTATATATATATATATATATATATATATATATATATATATATATACATATCTATACATATCTCTACATGGCTATAGATATCTATACATATCTATACATATCTATACATATCCATATATATCCATATATATCTATATATATCTATATATATCTATCTATATATATATATATATATATATATATATATATATATATACCTATATATCTATATATTTGTATACTATATATATATATATATATATATATATATATATATATATATATATATATACATATATACATTTATACATATCTATGCATATCTATATATATATATATATATATATATATATATATATATATATATATATATATATATAGATATATATATATATATATATATATATATATATATATACACACACACACACACACATACATGAATACATCCATTGCTGTACGTATAGATGCACATATAGGCACATATACTGCCCACCTTTCATGGTGGGGTTGTCAATTATGCAACAGTTGTGAGACATACGGTTATGTAATAATATTGCACAGTGTTGTGCAGAATGCATTTTTCTGTCCTCAGGCCATATAGTTGTAGCAGGCCTCACGCCTGTAGCTCAGTCCCATAGCGTTTAACCACCACATGACATATACTGGCACTGCTTGCTGTCTGCAATGCACATAGCAACCTTCAACAACATATATATGCCCAGCCTTCACTAACAGTTGCAGTATGTCCCTTGCCCTATGCACATGTGCATATACATATAGATACGGACTACTGCCACATATGGATGATTCACAGTATGTAGAGTACTCTTCAGACACATCATTCAGATGCCAGCAAATACATATCTGTTACATACCTTACCTTTGTATTCCTCACCTCCGTCTGTTGTAGCTCTTGATTTGTTATTTATTTATTTTTTTGGTTTTGGTTTCCTCTGTGTGTTGGTCTTTCTTTTCAGTGTCTGTCTCTTATAGCCTCTTTGTCACTGTCTGTCTGTATGTCTGCCTCTGTCTGTCTGTCTCTCTCACTCTCTCTCTCTCAGTTGGTGCAATGATATTATTGCATGTGTGGACAGCAAGTACAGGCTGCTTTTCTAGGTATCTGCACATGGGCATGTGATGGCCTCTGCACCAATTGGTGCCCACCATTTAGTAATTGTATGCAGCCTGCTGTCTGGTAATTGCAGTACTCACTGTGATTGCAGGACACTGCTATAAAATGCTAGGTTAGGTAGGCGTAGCCCTTTCAGTTTTGCAAGGTGGGGCTCATGCTTGTTTGCTGTGGACACTGTTGTCTCAGTCAGAAGGTTGGTATATGTCTCATATCTGAAGCTGGGTTGTAGCCAGTGAAATGCATGTTGTACTGAAACCTGACTGTTGCTTCTTCCTGTACACTCTTCTCAGTGTGTAAGTTTACTCACACCTCCTAATGCTAACACTGGATACATAGGAGTATGTACTTTCTTTTCGAATTAGAGAATTAACTGGCATACAACAGTAGTTATTGCAATGTGTTCCTATGGCTTTCCTATTTTCCCTTTACATTCACTCATTGTAATGCATGATATATTTCTTACAGCGCCATGCTATTGTACATTTGCTGTGGCTTATTGGTATTTCGTGCAGACTGATGAGTCTAAGGTGTGGGGTTTGAGACTGACAAGGGTATTTTATTTTGCTGCTGAGCAGTACAAGGGCCCTGTCATACGCAGTGACTAAGGCACTTTTAAGCAGTTGTAAGTGGATTTGTGCAGGTTTGTGTGATGCTTAGCAATGCTTAGCTAAGCATACACATGCGCACACTCGCTTAAACCCACTTACTACTGCTTAAAAGTGCTTACTCCCGCTAACCCCCGCGCTAATTTATTTTAAAGAAAAGAAAATGGGGAGATAGGAAAGTAGTGAAAAAGGGGGCACAAAGAGGGACACACAGTAGGTAAACAAGCTTGGGATGTGCAGGACGGGTGTAGGGAAGGTCCATAGCTGCCCATTTCTTTAACAGCAACAGCTGTGCATATGCAATGAATTTGGAGTGAAATTTGAAACCTTCCACCCCTGGGAGAGGGGTGAGGACAACAAAGTCTGTTGTACTGCCAATTCTAATTATCAGCTTACATGTTTGTCCGATGGACATGTGTGCGAAATGGGCAGCTATGTATGGGGCATAATTTTTTTGTGGGTACAGATTGCCCTTTTTTTTTATTTTTCAGGTGAGAGTTGGAAGGGAGGTAGAGGAAGTAGGTATGTCCAGGGAGGTAGGTTGGGAAGGTAAACAGACAAGACAGACAAGATGCATACAGGGGCGGTGTATGACACATGGGGTGGGTGAACACAATTGATGGGGTCAGATGTTTGGAAATCGCAAGCCCATGAGCCCACAGATGATAACAGTGGAACTGAGATCCCCACCCATGGGCAGTCACCACTGAACCTTCACAGCCCCGAGGGTGGCTGTGCTGGGGGCTGCGTAGGACAGGCAGGCTCACCCGTGAGATGAGCCACTCTCGCCTGAAGCTGGCGTAGGGGATCAGCGACTGAACACTGGCTCTCCCTATGCACCACAGCCCAGACCCTTTGAAGGGTGACAGGTGGCCCTTCTCCACCCACGCTTGCACAAGGGGATGAGCCCCATCCCCTGCAGCACTTCCACCTTAAGGTGGCACAGGACCAATGGAGGAGGGGAGCCTGGTCTGGGCACCGGACCTGCTGGTGGCAGGTGCACTCGCCGGCTGAGGAGGGACAGATGGGTCCACTGGGACCGGCCTTCCCATACATTCTGTGATTAGGTGTGTTTAATTACAACATAAGCAAATCAGCATTCCAGATTAGTTGTAACAGCATGCAATAATATTCCCATTAACCCAACACACCAAGGATACAACAGTTGAACAGCAAGCATAACACATGCATATATTGAACCACAGTGGTTATTCCAACAGCATGCAGGGATGTTTGGTAGCAACAGGCCACCATGATTGTGGTGTTTAAACAGGGCACATGCATCAACGTGAATGCAAATATTTATAGAACAATAGGACATATGTCCCAACAAATATTTAAGATTACACATACCCATTGAGGTGTGGAATTGCATGGTTTATGCAAATACAGTAGGGTGTATAAAAAACCTTGGTTAACATCTTATAATGACTTTTTAGTCTACACTACATTCCCAGTGACTGCAAGTGTATATCCCTTACCTGTATTATTACACTTGCCGCCATACATTAGGTTGTGTAATGTGTTTGACTAGTTCAATATATGCCTGACCTATATCTGACATACTAACTGTCCAGGATGCAGATGTTACTACTACATATTTCTTGATTGCATTTATATTTCTTTATCTACATATCTGAGATGTTTTCACATGACATTTTCACTTCGATTTGTACAGAACCCTGCATTTCTTGACACACACTCACATTTCTAGGGAAAAAATAACATGCTACATGTGTGCCAGGTTTACTTATTCATGCCAGCCAGTAACTGCCTGTTGTGGACTGTATATATGTTTCACAGCTACTAGTACTTCCATCACCCACTTTAAATGGGACTGCGCAACTCTGGGTTGCCAGCACCTTTTCAAACAGTACTGTTTGTATACTGCAAGAGTACAAGAACATTTCAGACTCTGTGACAGAGTTTTAGACCTTTATTAATGACATCACACACTTTTCCACAGGCTCACTCCTTTATTTGTTTTAACGGTGTATATGGCAGACATGTTCAAGACATATTATACCTTTATTAATAGGTTAGAACAATCTTTTTTCAGGCTCACTCACTTATTTTATATGACAGTGCCTGCAGAGATATTATTCCAGACATATGTTACCTTTCTTAATGGGTTTCTACACTCTTTTTCTGCCTCTCTGACGTTTTTATCTGATAGTACATGCAGAGGACTTATTCAGGCAATTTTATGGCTGTATTATTGGACTACAACACTTTCTTTCATGCTCTCTCCCATATTTTATATAACAATACATGCAGAATAATCACTAACCTGCCTGGTGGCGCAGCCTTAGCAGCCTATCAACATAGGCTTGCTGATTCATAGCACAGTCACCTGCAGCTTTAAAGTAAATGAAGGGATATTGAGACATACCTATCCATTATACATACTCCATTATCAATTCTTACATACTGCATTCCATGGCTACATACTCAGTTGTGGGGCATCCTGCATCCCAGGGGCCTCCTGTATCCATTGGTTCAGGTGGTCCTGCTTTCGTCTCTTCAGGTCTGCATGGTGGTGATGGACCTGCTCACCAGTCCGAGGAACGCCTGTGGCACTGGTGAGGTCATGAGCTAACCGGTTCCAAGCCTCTGCCTTGTACTCCGTCCCTTGGAACTGGCCTTGCAGGAGTCTTGACTCGTGACGGTGGACAAGGAGCCAAATGATGTATTTGGACTCCTCGATGCCCCAACGTTGCACTCGGAAGCATGTTCCCTCTCCGACACCAGACATTCTAACTGCAGATGTGAGTTACAATCAGTTATGGTGTGTATTCCCACCTGTGGGGCTTAATTATGCCGCATTTCCCGCACTTTTTTGTGATTGGCCATTTTGTAAAATTCTCGGCTGACTACAGACCTGCTTAGTAATGGTTAAACTACCATTCGTAAGTATATGAATGTTAATAGTGGCTGCTTACCCTATGTTGTCAAGGCTTAGTCGTTCTGTACTTTGCTTCTGATGCACAGAGTCGTGGGTTCGAACCTTCTCATTCATTTTATTTTCATACTATCCAGACAGGCTAGGGGGTGTGGCTGCATTTAAGCAACTTTGCTCTATGTTGCTCCTCGGTGCCCTACGGTGCCCTGGTTGGCACAGCACGCACATCCATGCAAACACATTGCACTGGGTAAACCGCCATTGAACTATGGGCAACTCTATTGCACTGGGTAAAGCACTATGAAACAATGGGCAACTCTATTGCACTAGGTAAAGCACTATTAAACTGTGGGCACCTCTATTGCGCTAGGTAAAGTGCTATTAAACTATGGGCAACTCTATTGCGTTGGGTGAAGCACTGCTAAACTGCAGGCAATTTTATATCAGGATCCTTTAAAATATTTATTTTTTTCACTGATACATTGGCCATTTCACTGCTTTTTAGTTATGTTTAAACATATTTGTCAGGTATTATTTCATATACTGATTTAAAAAGTAAATACGAAGGGGAGTGGTGGGACTCGAAACGTGAATGCCTCTTCTTTGTGCGAACGCTCTACCATTGCCCTATTGCTATTTGGTGTGATTTGCATTAACATTCTTTCTTATGCTCTTCCATGTCAGAATTGCTAACTCTAGCTAAGCAATGGGCATACCCACACACACATGCACAAATATGGACAGCTATTTTGGGGATTTAAAACAATATATTTAATGTTTTACATTTTAGAACTGTGATAGGGGTTTACAATATCAGGGAGTGTGGTGTTGGATGCAGGGACATTTGAGCGGACTCGCTCTTGTGTGTGTGCTTTGTTTAGTTTTAAAACACTTGCAGGGGCGTGGACATTTAGACTGCTCTGCAGTTGGACATGCCCCCTGCTTTCTTACATGGTCCATGTAAGACTTACGGTTGAGTCAGCGTGCCCTCATGCATATTCATGGCACGCTGACGTCATACCGTTCAACTGTAGCCTCTGAGTAAGACTTATTAAGTCTTACACAGAGGATTAGTGAATCCGGGGGAATATCTTTGCAGAAATTGTTTTTTTTTATTTCTTACTTGATTACAGATAATATGTTTATCTAGGTTATGCTGAGTTCTAATAGCATATGTTGGTATGTGGTCACTTATGTCATCTGTTTTGTTTGTAAGAATTCAATCTAATATTGAGTGTCTCCCTGAATTTTTATTGATTCTAGTAGGTGTGGTTATTAATTGTATGAAGTTGTATAAATTTATGGATTCAGTGGGAGTACTGAAATTTATAAGTTGCCAGTCTATATTTAAGTCTCCAAGTATTATAGTTTAATGATAAATTTGTTGGGATATCCAATACGGGATGCTTACGGCAGTATCAATGTTATCCCCTGGTGGTATATAAATTGTTGTTAAACATATAGTTTTCCTGTTGTTGAGTTTTAGGAGAGTTATTATTAGTTCAGGATTATTAAATGTGGATATTTCCTGTTGAAGTAGGATGATAGTTAGGGTATTTTTATAGATGATTGCTACACCACCTGCATGTTTGTTTTGTCTGTCATGCCTGAGTTTATTGTACCCCGGGGGGGGGGGGGTGATCTCCGTATCCTTTATTTCTTTTTTTCAATCAAGGTTCAGTAGATATGACTGGATCAGGCGTGTATGTGGCAAGGTAAGCATGTATGACATGGATTTTATTGCACATACTTCTTATGTTCATATTTAGTAAGGTGAACTTGGATTCTGTTTTTTGCTGAGATGTATTAGTTGACTGGTTTATTTGGGGGTTGGAAGTGATGGTTTTATGAACAGTGGGACCAGGGTTGGGGTGAATATCTTTGCTAATTTTTTAATTGATATTTTACAGAGGGAAGAGTGTGGCCAGTTAGATTTTGGTCTTGGTTTGATATTTGATTGTAAATTTGGATGTTTAGTTTTAAGATATTTATAGAAAAATAAATCAGATGTGGTTCATTTGTAGAAACAGGGTGTTATGGAGAAAGACAAGCTGGGTAGATGTTGATATTCTTTCTGAGGATTGGTTGAAGCCCTAAGTATTTGAAGGAGGTATATGTGATAATTGGTGATAAAGGCTAGTAGAGTGAAGAGAACTAGTAAAATAATCTTACTTAGGGACATTTTATTTAACTTGGCTTTTATCTTTGTTGTAAATTAGGATAAAAAATGTTAGAGGGATAGTGGGTTGTGACAAAATGTTGTGACAAGTGGCATTCTGACACCATCTGTAAAAGTATCTGCCAGTTGGATTTGAACCCTGTTCTTTATGCTCACCGCACTTACACCATGTGCCACAAGAAAAGTTACCTGACAGGTGGAATGTATTCTGAGTGCTGTCCAGAGTGTCGATGGCCACTCACTGGCACCAGGCTTGCTTGTGCTACAGAAAGCAGACTAAATGAATTCTTTTCATTTTTCATTAGGGAGTGAGCCATGTTTACACATTACTGAGTGGAGCTCAAATGCAAAAGACATTAGAAAAAATGACAGAGGAAAAAAGCTGAGAGGAAAATTAATTATATCAGTGGGTATACCTAGCAATGACCAGAGCAAGAAGTGCATAAAAAGGGACACATTCATCCTTGTCACATTTCCTTACAACATCAGAAATTTATTTTCTGGCCCACATTATCAGGATTCTAGTTAATGCCAAATAATGTGAAATTGGACAGATAGCAGATCACATGTTAGCAATACTGAGAATAGTTGAGTTTTATACAACACACTGATCTAACAAAATGTCTGTAAATATGTATTCAAAACCCCCTCTATAAAATTATCAGTTAACTGTATTTGAACTCTGCATCTCCTGTCTTATTTCTCTAAAGTCACTTCCTTTATACCTTGTGCCACAGAGAGAGAGAGAGAGAGAGTTATCTGACAGGTAAATTTTCTTCACTATTATCCAGGGTGCTGACAGCCATTCACCTGTGCCAGGCTCATTTGTGCTACAGAAAGCAGCCCATATTAAATGTTATGCTTTTTCCTTAGGAAGTAAACAGTATTTGTGTTCTGACTGGACAGCAAATGCAAAAGGCATTACAAAAAAAATCAATAAACTGGACCAAATTAGTACATTGAATGGATATTTATAGAAAGGAACAAAGTTGTTATAGCATTAGGATGACACATTCAGCCTTTTCACATCTGCTTGAATCATCACATGTAGCATTTAGGTTACACACAGCCAGGGTTACATTGAATGTCAATTTCTCAGAAAGGGGACACACAGACAATGGCAGGTCATTCTTGCCACAGTACATACATCTATGTATGACATCAAAGTTTATAATACATTGTGAAGTGTCACAATGGCAACGTGTGATGTGGATAATTTCTCCAGCATATATGAGACATATGTCCACATTATTCATGTTACTATTTTTGTGTTACCCCACTGTAAGAAATGTCATATCATACCTATCAACCTCTTAGAGCAAGAAATCTGGACAAAACCATAAATAATAGGGAGATAAAGGCCCCGAAATAGGGGCACTTTATAAATATTCTCTTACAAACTTAGAAAACTGATAGAATAACAGGTTTTGCAATAGTATGAAAGTTATAAAGGGTATGAAGTCTGAAACTCAAATGTCTGGCATTATATTCTGACTTCAATCCTCAGTAATTTCTCAATTATTTGCCAGAAAACCATAATTTTATGAGAAACCAAACAAAAATATGAGGCAAAAATCTGGACATTCTGCGAAAATTTGGGGAGTTGAGAGGTATTAGGTCATGCAACATCCCTGGCATATATTATTATTAGTAATGAGAAGAGATGTGCTTACAACAAAAGCACCTATGTAACATACATTCTCATAGACTACAGGTAAAATATTTAGCATGTATCACACACTTTAGCCTGTTCATTTCATTTACAAAACTGGGTGTCAATAGTTATTTTGATTCCAGTAATAAAAACATTTTTGTAAACTGAATATGAACCCGGCATCCCGTCTTATTTTTCCACACTCAACACACATGCATATAATGCCACAAAGATAGTTACCTGACAGGTGGAATTTATTCACTTAGGACTATCTAGAGTGCTGACATCCATGCAACGGTGACAAGCTTGTTTGTGCTACAGAAGGCAGCTCAAATTAAATTTTCACGTTTTCCTTAGAAAGTGAACTGAAGTTCATTGCTAGGGACCACTGCCAGTTCAAAGTGTGCAATGCTAAACTGCATGCAAATGACTAAGAGAAGAAAAAAAAGGCTACTGAAATAGAAGGAACATTATAAGACAAGTTGTTAAAATGCACAGTTCTGATATTTCCTCATATTTGTTGTGCTTTGACATGAATATATGCTCCTTAAACAAAATTATGTTCACACAAACATAACATCTCCTTGTTGGAACCCTATGGCACCAGGGCATTCACAAGACACACACATGAGATTCTGATCAGTATGTGCCACACACACAGTTAGTGGAGATGGAGGAGAGCATATACTCATGGTGTTACATAGTATTAATTGACATTACCAGATGCAACAGAAACAAGTTCTGACCTTTGCCCTGTGTAATTTGCAGCTAGATGTGATACTGGCAACAGGGAAAATAATCTTTCCTCATACCATAGAAAACAAAAAAAAAATTCACCACTGCACCTCTTTTCTTCTCTTTATTTTGTGAACATCATTCCCATATCTTGTGCTTAACTAACAAGACTGCTATATGCTTTGCATTGCAGCTATGTTTCAATGAGTAATTAAGTTTCTTTGAATTGCAGACACACATGTACTCAGAGGCAGAAACTGTTGTCATAAACAATTCATATAAATGTTAGAAATTTTGTTCTCCTAAATCATTCAGTGGTATTCACAGCATTTATAATTCCCTTCTCCTTGATACACCCTCGGTAAGTGTACATCAAAGAGGACTGACTGTAAAAAACGATTGATATTGCAGTCAGACTAATCATTCACACTTGCCAGTTCTTAACAGGTAACACTTCTCAGTGCTCATTCTTGCAGAGCTAGGGCATGTGCATGCAGCTGTATAGGTCCTTACACCATGCTTACATTCACTGCACTTAGTGCCGATTGTGGAATTCATGAATGTTAATGGGTTCACACCTCATTTGCATACCAGCAGTGCTGAGAGGGCTGAATCTGCTCTCTATAAAGGTAATTGTGCAGGTAAGAAACTTGTATTATAGTTGGGGAGACTGGATCCAGAGAGCCCAATACTGCTACTCACTGATACTTGCTTTGAAGACTTGTTGCTAGTTTCACAACTGATTTGCAAAGGTAGGCTGCTGTTATAAACAAATTAATGCATTTTAACCTTACTTATTGATTGCATTTCATATTGCAAGTATTGCTTTACTATCTGCATTATTCTCACTAGATGTTGGCATGAGCATGTATACTAAAGTTATTTATTGATCTTACAGTATTTTTGTACATAATGATGGCTGTTTAATGTGAAATTTCATTCTTGAAAACTGGCCACTTTGTTCAGAAAACTCTTGTATTAATTATTACCAAGGTCATTTTTTTACATTATTAACACTGACAATTTTATTAAGGCTCTGATGTGTACCTGGCTGCCCTTCATGGAAGTAGATGTCATACCCACAATCGTTAACAATTTTTCTTTGGCAAGTGTACATTATATGATGCCATGTAATAAAGAATTATATAAATGCTTGTCCTGCTATGAATTTATTATCAAGTTCTTTTTTTACTTTGCACTGGGGGCAAGAATGAGGAGAAATCTGTGTTAAGTTATGTGTACTCATACAAAGCTTTCCTTTTTTATGTATTTTGTGTATGATGGAGGGATACATTCATATATACTTTTCTGTGTTTAAAAGGAAAGGTATTTCTTTCTTTTGCATTTAGGAGAAGAGGGAATCTGTATTAAGTTGTATGTACTCATATGGAACCCTCTTTTTCATTAATGTTTTGTATGACAGATGGATAAATTTATATATTCATATAAAATCTTTTTTTTTCTTTACTTATGGATTTTTTCTCATAACATATAGTGCAAGTACGGAACATTGTGCATTCTGATGTGTGGCACTGCCTGAACTGTGTGGGTGAATCTTTGGACAGGATCTATGTGGCTACAAAGGCAATACATCATCTGGTGTTAACCAATGTGTTTATTCAAGATCCCACTCCCACAGTGGCACTACCTCCACTGCTCCATCAGTGATTGTGGTGTCCACATCCAGATGTGGTAGGCCAAATGTTTATGGTCTTGGACATAGTTGCACTGAGAGGTCATCCAGCAGACATCACTCACATTCAGGTAGCACCCCATTTTTTAGAAAAGGCCATAGAACAAGCAGTGCAACTCTTGGCAGAGGTGGTTATTGTGGTCAGAGGCAATAATGCATAGCTGACCTGTCTACCATGCATGGCTTAAACCTGTCCAGGATGCCAGGAAGTAGTGATAACACAATGCTTGATTGTGTTCATGCAGACATACACACACACACACACACACACACACACACACACACACACACACACACACACACACACATTAAACAAATACTTTCCCATATCACACACACACACACACACACACACACACACACACACACACACACACACACACACACACACACACACACACACACACACACACTCTACTCCTATAAACAGTACTGTTGACTGCTAAATATATCTTGGTACTGGCCTTGTAATTAGATATGTAAGGAATACATTTTTGTTTTACTTGCACACACTCACTTCTTTGGTGTCAGCTTTGCCCTCCTGATCCCCCCATCCAAATGATGATGACTGTGCCCTACCATTTGTATATTTCTTTGTGGTTTAGGATTGTATACATGTCTGATGCACACAGTGGATAGCTAATAGGATCATAGGATGTTACCAGGCTATTGGCCCTAAGGGCCTTACATGCCTAACCAAGAATGTAGCCTATGTTCCAACAAGTCAGCACCCAATGCCACTGTCCAGCAGGGAAACAGGTGGAATCCCAGGGGTGTATTTTCTGTTCCCTATTCAGTTATCCAGGTTGTGCTTAAAAATGGTTTATGAGGTACTCTGCTTGATGTGGAGAGGGAGTCTATTCCACAAAAGGGGAGTCTCTGGGACACAAATCTGTCCAGCCAAGAAGTCCTATTGATGTCACATACCAGGTTGAGGTCGCCCATGCAGGTCACTCGAGTAGAGCTTGACTTGTGGATATGCAGAAGTCCCATCAAGGTGAGGTCTAAGATTGCTTTGTATGTCAGACAGAGGTCACCTCTGAGGCGTCTGTATGAGACTGAGTAGAGGGACAGGATCTTTAGCCTTTCTGTGTAGGGTAGATGTTTGAGGCCCTGGATTCTCCTGATGAGGAACCTCTGTGGTCTCTCCAGTTGCTGCATGTGCTTTGTGAGGTATATGCCAAAAGAGGCACTGTACTCAATAATGGGTCTTATAATGGAAGAATACAGGGATGTTATGAGCACCTTGTTTTTGGGTGAGATACCCTTGCTAATGAAGTGGGCCATGTAGAAAGCTTTCTGTACAATGGAGGCAATATAGTGGTCAAAAGTCAGTCTGTTATCAACCTTTGTGCCCAAGTACCTCCTGACAGATTGCATGCTTAGGACCTTATTATTAATGTGATAATTTGTGGGGATGTCACTCTTCCCAAAGGGCATGATGATGCATTTTTTGGGATCCAGTTTTAGACAACGTTTCTGGGACCACTAATGTGTTTGGGTGAGACCCTCTTGAAGGGTGTCCACATCACTAAGGGAATTGATGACAGCCATCTGCAAACTTGATCAGCCATACCCCACTGGTTTTGGCCAGCACCTCAGAAAAATATAGCCCAAACAACAGAGTCCCCAAGACCGATCCCTGTGGTATACCACTTGTTACGGGTCTACTGCTTGAGGTGGCTTCCCCTATTTTGACTCGGTGGTATTTATTAGTGAGCCAGTTTGCTACTCATCTGGCAACATATGGATTGATGCCTAGCTGAGAGAGTTTCTCTGTTATACCCAAGTGTGGAATAGTATCAAAGGCTTTGGCCAAATCAAGGTAGGCAGTGTGCACCATCTTCCCCTCATCCATGGTTTTGGTGATTGTCTCAAAGAAGTCGACCAAATTTAACAGGTATGACCTCCCCTTGATGAAACCAAATTGTGTGGGATTGAATGTTTGGAGGTTGCCAATGTCCATGTTAATGAGGTCCATGATAATCTGCTCCATGGCCTTGCAGATCAGGCTAGTTAGGCTGATGGGTCTATAATTTCCTAGATCAGTGGATGCTTCACCTTTGTGCAAAGAGATGACAGTGGCTGGCCTCCAGTCAGCTGGGATGAAGCCGATACTCAGGCTTTGGTTGAACAGGATGCCTAATGGTGCTGCAAGTTCCTGCCTGAGTTCATGTAGGATGCAGCATGGGATGTTATCAGGTTCCATGGAGGCTGTTTTTATTTACCTTTGTGAGAGCAGTGATGACTTGCTCCCTAGAGATAAGAGGAGGGCAGATGCTGGGGATGTCCTGATTTACTGATGGGGGGGTACAGAAGGGTGAAGTTTTCATTGAACTGTCTGCCAGCAGGTTGGCTATATCTATGGCATTTGTGTGTGTGGTGTCCTTGACCACCAGTTCTGAGCAGATCTGGGTGCTCCCTTTGAGAATGTGGACATATGTGAAGAAGACCTTATGATTGTCTTTAGTAGAGGTGGCCAGTTTCGTCTCAAGGTTTGCTTTGGAGGATTTCACTGTTGCTCTTATTTTCTTGTTCAGACTAAGGAGAGGTTGCTTCCAATTAGGCACTTGCTCCTCCTTGTTCCTGGACAGCAGTTTTTTCCTTGTATAATAGAGTTTATTTATTGCAGATGTCCACCCGACAGGTTTGCTCTTACTTGAGGAGGAGGATTTTGTCCTGTCAAGTATTCCTAACTCCATGCAGCTATATAAATGCTTGTATGGTACTTTGATGTAGGTTTGGACATATGTAACAGTTACTATGGAAGGGGAGGGGGCTGTGAAGCTGTTTATACCTTCCCTCAGGAGGTTGTAATCAGCTTTGGAGAAGTTTTTTTGTTTGATCCTAGCTAGGGGGGTCGGGGAGATAGTGACTTTGAAAGTGAAGATCTTACCAGGGATGATGACACTGTAGGGATGTTGCAGTAGTTACTCATATTGGTTAATACCAAGTCCAAGATATTCTTACCTCTTGTGGGGGTGTCGACCAGCAGGTTCAAGACATTTGCATTGACGAAATCAAGGAATCTTGGGCATTTGTATTTTGTCATGAGTATTTCTTCAAATCTATGGTTGGATAGTTAAAGTTGTCCAGGATCAAGGTAAAGGGTGGAATGTTGATAGATTCAGAGGTCCAGAAAGAGGGAGTGGCCATCATAAATCAAAGTTGGGGGCCTGTAGCTAGCAATGATTTGAATAAGGACTTGTCACTTGTTAACTGCAATTGGAGTGTCTCCTGTGTGTCGTACTGTTTGACCAGCCTAGAGGTGTGTATGCCTTTTATATATATTGCAACTCCACCTCGTTTTACTTTGCTGTGTACCGTTTGGGGTTTGAATGTATGATAGGATGAGTAACCTGGTATGGCTGGGATGCTCTCCACAGCTTTGTACCAGGTTTCTGCGACTGCACAAATGTCAGTATCTTCCCTGGTTAATAATGCTTACTATGAGTGCAGTTTCATGTTTAGACTCCTAGCATTTATGTTATGTTTAATGAAATGTTTAATTTATGTTTTGATGAAATGTTCATGTTGTTAGCTTTGACCTCATGGTGTTGCCTAAAAAGATATTATGTGGTAGGAAAGAGCCTTTAATTTTAATGGACGTATATGATTTTAAATGTTAATTAATTTAGTTCTAATTATACAAAATTCACAGCAGCTTCCAAATAAAACCTGTAATCCACAAAATGAAGCAGCTTTTCAGGCAAAACAATAAAGCCCTGAGCAGGGCAAGCTTAGAAAATTGTGAAAAAACCCATGGTCGGCCCAGCACACTTCAGTTCACTTTATTCCACAGAAACACAGCACATTAACGCTCCACCATATGTTTTCGTTTCAAAAATCACTTCCTCAGATGTGGGCTGTTCAAACTACTAGTGCTTTTATACCATTCACTTAATTACATTGATTACATCAGAGATGGAGAAAAAGGAAGGGAACGTTTAAATATGGACATTGTCAACAGTGTACATACATGAGCAATGCAGAAAATGTGTATTTGGAAAGCAGAGGAATCACCCTGGAAGGCAATGATTTTAATAATTGTGACTCCTTTGGGCTTGTATATTTAGCAAAATGTCAAACCTGTGAAGCATTCTATATAGGGAAGACAGAACGCAACTCAGGAGAAGGATATACAAACATATATATGACCTAGAAACAAACAAACAGACTAATGCATTGTACAAACACAAACAAAGCTATGAAAATGCATACTATACATTTTTTTGAGATAGAAAGGGTGGAGAAGAGTGGCAGAGGGGGTTTATGGGAGGAATGTCTGGAGTACAGAGAATTATGGTGGCAGAGAAGTTTGGAGGCCAATAGGCCACCGGGTCTCAATGAACATATCTCCATAGCCCCATTATTAAAATTGAGAGCAGCAAAACTGTGATATGCATCTGCACTTTATGTGGAATTTGTATCATGTTTTTACCCATGTTTTCCAATACTTACAGTAGGTATTCAGACAAATTGTCCAGTTAAAAATTTAAACTCATGAAGTCCAGTTTTTTTGTGGAGAAAGTAAATGTATCCAGCTCGAACGGGAGCGGTAGCTACTACACAACAATGAAATGCTTTTAACTTCAGTATTCCTGGTAGCTACATAGTTTAGACAGTACATACATTAACTTAAGTGGCAGTGATGTAATACAAATGGACAAATTTTATTTTCTGCTTGTAGAGATATCATTGGAAGGCAGTACTCCACGGTGGGGAAAGGTTTTTTACCTATCATTATCCTACCAACTACCAAGCAGTGACAAAAGAAATCTTATAGCAAGATTTAAAATGGCCAACATTGCCCAGTGTTGCACTGTAGTACACTCAGACTGATTTTAGAACTTCACCATGCAGTGTAATACTGCTAGCAATTCTCATCTACTATGTTGAACCTTTACTTAATTCTGTCGCAAGGGACCACATTGTGCATGTGATTTCTTTTCCTACGCATCTTTCTTAGATCTAGAGGCTTGAGTCATCTTTCATTCAGTCTTATTGCCATTTTACAACTGCATGGCGATCCAGTCTGCATCTTCGTAAACTTGTATTAGAGAGACATTGTTGTAGGAAGTTACCTGTTTTAACCCGCAACTTTGGCGTGATATAGAAAAACATTAATGAAACTCTTTAAAGTATGTGTGCTTTTCTTTTTGCATATGTGACATGTGACCCAGTACAAGATCTTAAGTACTAGCATCTGAAATATCACACTAAACTTCCTAATCCGAAAACGAAACGGAAAAATGTTACATCTTAACAACTGAGTACCTGTCCCATGCCCCAGTTTTTAATCAGATTTACCACCATGTGCACAGGCTGCTAGCTCTTGACCTTTTATCTCCATGGATCATCCATAATTAGGTTTAGGAACATAGAAAATAAATAACTCATATTGACACTTTTCATCAATATTAGTGCCACCTGTGTTCTTTTCTCCTTTAAGTGCGGCTTAAAGTCATCAAAAGGGTGGTACAAAATAGGTGGGGCATGGGCGGGAGAGGGGTGAATGGGGGGAGGAGTTGTGTGTGATCGGGACTTTTTTCCAGTTAGTTTAGCCGCCAAAAACCTGGCTGGCCCTAACAGTAGGTCTTTAAGCTTTTTTGCATTTGTATTTTTATTAAAACGTTGGGTTTGTAATATGTTATGAACACAAGAGTTACACTCATTTATCAAAGGTATTGAACTTATGTTTCCCTTATATTTTCCTGTTTTTAACATTCTTTTAACTGAGTGAGGCTATACAATTTGCCTTTGACTACAATGCAGTTTCTATAATACCTGTAATTACACAATTTATCCACTAGATGGAGCATCAAGTTCATTTAAAGCAAATATTCAAGTTGGTAATTTTAACCATTGAGTCCTATTAAATGTGTTTCTAATAGTATTTTAACTTTATAATTTATTATTTGTAGTCAAGTGTTTTAAGGATTTTTATTTAAAACATATTTTTATTTCTACATATTTATTCATCAAACATTGTAACATTAAATGTGTTTTAATTGTGGCAACACAGAGAGATGCAACAAGAACAGTTTTTGGTTTTAAACTAAATTAACCTTTCAATTAATTCATTAACATAATCAATGTAATTAAGCGAATGGTATAAAAGCACTACTAGTTTGAACAGCCCACATCTGAGGAAGTGATTTTTGGAACGAAAACGTATGGTGGAGTGTTAATGTGCTGTGTTTCTGTGGAATAAAGTGAACTGAAGTGTACTGAGCCGTCCGTGGGTTTTTTCACAATTTTCTAAGCTTGCCCTGTTCAGGGCTTTATTGTTTTGCCTGAAAAGCTGCTTTGTTCTAATTATGTTTTTATAGGATGGCTGTGTCAGGTGGTTTAGATGTATTTCACATATATATATATATATATATATATATATATATATCTATATATATGTGTGTGTCAAAATTTAAATGTTGTTTGATTAACACTGAGGAAGGGACATTCCCGAAAGCTTTGTTTTAATAAAGTGAGTTTTCTTATTCTGTTTGTCTTCTTGGATATTCCTGGCTCTGAAATAGAGAGGATTTAGAACTATGGTTGGAGTTTGTTTTTTATAGGAAAGAGCCTTTGCCAGGAGCCTGAAGTCCAAGGGAGACAGATGCAGGCCATCTCTGGCAAAGCATCATGGTTTGTCAATCATATCATCCCAGGTTGTCTGGTACTGGATCCCCTTGGAATGACACCATTCTGGGAGATGGTAGAATGCTGCTGAAGGCTAGGAACATACCTGCCTGGGACACATATTCAGTGAGCTCGATGATGTCTCTCTGTTCATATAGTCCAGGAAGGTACGTCTCAAGTCATTCACACCAACATGGACTATGACAGCGTTATAACAGTACCTGTTGAGAGACTTGAGTGCATGGGTGATATGGTGGATTCTGGCACCTAACAAACAACTAACCATGACTTTTTCCTTAGCCAGCCTGGTGAGGGGCACATCTTTGTGTTTCACAATGGAGTCTCCTATGACTAATATGTTGGGTTTATGTTTAACCCTTAGTGGTTGTGAGAAACAGGTGTGTGGACTATGTGTGGTGTGGTGGGCATTGGAGTTTGCTTGTGTTTTTGCTTTGGAGGTCTCTTTTGTTTGGGTATGTTTTTGTTGAGGACCTCCACATATGTGGGAGTGTGTTGTGTAGGTGTGGATGGTGTTTGAGGTGTGGTGTTTGTGTTGACAATTTTTTCACTGCCAGATACACTGGCTTGTGGGGGAGACAGCAATGACTCTAGGTTCTTGACGTAATTGCATCTCTCACAAATTGTGTTCCTAGGTGGTAGTAGTAGAGGGTTGTCCATGTACATGAGGCAGTTGCTACACTGTCTCAGAATGCACATATCAATCAGACTGACAGGAGAAATGTAGGAAATTTTCCATCCATATTTGTTCAAAACTGAGGGAGAGAGGCCAGAGAGAGCTACGAGGGCAAGTGATGGAAGGTTTAAAAGTAGTACTACTAGGTGATCATGCAAGTGCTACTAAGGGAAAATTTGTAGCAGGAATACCTCAAAAAGGGTTAAAAACTGTACAGCTGCAGCTCTGAATGCAGCAAACCTGTATCCAGACTATGCTACACAATTTATGGGTTAAAAACACAGTAAAACTCACAACAAAAGCACAGATTAACAACTTACAAACAAAAAAAAAAAACAGAACTCACGGTATGAAAAAACACAGTTAGAACAGTAACGGAATGCAGTAAAATTCAATTAAACAGTAATGAAGCACAGTAAATAGCAATGAAATATAGTTAAACAGTAATGAAATGCAGTTAATCAGTAAATTTATTCAAACAGTGCAAATACGATAAATTAGCTCACAATCACAGCAGTAAAAACAACTCAAATAAGGCAGCAATTCAGTAGAATATTGTCATCAGTTTAATAAGGTTATTGACAAACAGTAACAAATGTAGGAAAATTAAATGCAGTTGAACTCCTAAGCACAAGCAGCAAAATGAAATAGGAAGAGACACATTTTTAGTAGAAAGTGAGGAGACAGAAAATAATTCAAGGTTGAGAAGCTAAAGGGGTGAGCCTTCACAACTTTGCACTGTACACAGTAGACTGAGCTGATGTAATGGGACTAAGGGGAGTGTTCAATATCAAATTTATACTAGAGGCTATCACCTCAAAAGCCACCAAGCTTTAAAACCACTACAACAGCTGAGCAGGTGGGAGAGATACACAAGATCAGAACAGAGGTACAGATTGAATTTGCAAAGCCTAAAAAACAGTTGCACAGTTTAAACAGATATGCAGCAAATAATGTTTGAATTAATCATAAGTGCAGAAAACACTTGAAAATAAACACTTATCTTTTGCAGTCTCACAGCAGAGCAATGGCAGAAGGCCTAACTCACTACAACTTTGAGCAAACAAGTACAAACTAGACAGAGAAACAGGAACCAACCAAATTATCCAATCAAAAAACACAGCCCTGTAGCAATAATTCTAGCCAGATCAGACCAGACTTAACCCCCCTCCCATGAAGAAACAGCTAGGCCTCTCTAGACAAAATATTTTACTACAAGCATAAAAGGTCACAAACATTAATTAAAATTCAGGTATATGCTGGTGTTTTTAAAATACAGCAACAAGTAAAATGAACCAAACAGAGAAACAAAAAGCCTGATTACTCAGAATTTTCCTTTAATGTAAAAGTATTGCAGAATAAATGTTTTTAATAATAGTTCATAATAACACAATTGTTTCTGTAATTGTTGACCCTCACTGTATTTCTGTTACTGTTTTTACTCATGCAGTCAAAGTAAATGCTTTACGTATTGCTTACTGTTATACTTGTAAAAATAATGCTTTCCTTGGCCTGCTCACTGGTTGCCAACTGAAATGCTTGATGCACAGTATTGTGCAAAATCCATAGCTGTATATTGCAAACATCAGTCATAAGGTATTACTGACATTACTGTACACCTGGGACATGTATCACCTTAGAGACATATGAGAGTTTGCATAACAAAGTAATCATTTATATAACTGTATTGCTTTTTTCTATAAAGGTTCCAGACATACCTTGTTAATAATGCAGATGCAAGATGTCTATTTGGTGGGTTGCCTGTGTCTCATGCTAACAGAATACACATATTACATGGTTAAGTAAAAGTTGTGCATTTTGGCAGGCATCATTTTTAATATTTGTATATGCTAAGGCTGTTATTCTTTCTTTTAAGTATTCAGTGTGTTTACTATCCTTTGCCTCTTAGCCAGAGCCATGCATATTGTGCATACCTACATCTGCCAGCAGCATATTTGGTTTGTGGTTCTTGCGTAGACTCTTGGTCTGTATCTGCTGGAGCTGCTGACCCTGTCTGTGGTATAGAAAATTGTGGTCCTGGCCCTACTTGTCCTTGTTGAAGCTGTCTCCTGAGAATGATATTGTGTATCATGGAACAGACTGTGAATATTTTGGCAGAGGTGGCTGGGTCATACTGCAGGGCACCTGCTGAGGTATGTAGACACCAGAACCTTGATTTGAGCAAGCCAAATACATGTTCTATGTTATTCCTAGTTTGAGCATGGGCATCGTTGTATCCTTTCTTGGTTGGTTTGTGTGAGTTTCTCATGGGTGTCATTAGCCATGGTTCCAGGGCATAACCTGCATCACCCAGTAGAAGCCCTTGTGGAAAGTCACCCCCTAGCAAGCCTTGTGTACAGTTCGTGGGTACACCATATGTATCTGCTGTGAAAACTACCTGGGTTATCTGCACAAACACTGCAAATGATCTTTGGGCATCACAGACAACCTGACAGTTTATAGATGGGTATCCATTCCTGTTAATGTAACTACTTTCTTGTTCACTGAGTAGTGCTTTTATTTCTGTGTGCGTGCAATCTATGGCCCCCCAAACTTCTATGAAGTATAATATTGCATAAAACCCCTGCATGGTTCTTTGTCTCTCCTCAGGGATGCTTGGGAAACAGATGTGATCTCTTGCAAGTTGTAGGTTTGCATTTTAAAAAACTGATGTAATATTCCAGAGATTGATGCCCATGACACCCCAATATGTCCTTTGTGGGTCTCTGGAAAGTAACAATAGCTGTTATATGTAATGCTACACTCATCTTTGTTTCCAATGGGATGTGTTCTTGATGATTTCCCTGGGGTTTGAAGTGGGGGATAGTAGAGGTTGCATAGTTCATCTAGTGTTTATCTGTCCACCCTGTATAGCTCTGCAGTTTCTGTGTCATGCAGTCCATTATAAGTCAAATGGATTCTAAACACCCTTCTTCTTGCCCAGGGTCTGGCAGCAGCAGCAGCTGCACCTTGAATTAAAATCCGTCACACATACATGTTAATGACAGTAGCAGCAAATCCTAACATTTTTTCAAACTGTAGTCGTGCCTGTATTCCAAAGGGTTTTGGAGTTCAGATGTACACAATTGCTTTATAGCATTGCGAATAACCCTTTTATGTTGGTTTGGCTAATTAGCATGTGTTTCAGCTGTTTATGCATTCATTATCCTATTCTGCTGCTTCTGTTTGTTTTGAGGCTAACACTAAATGTAGATTTGTTTCATGCATAACAAGTGGCATGCTATCGTGTGCAAGGCATGTTGTGACATGGGCATGGCAGCAACACTTAGTGTAGGCATGCATGGATCCAGCCCTTCATTTTTATGTAGCCTCACATGTTGCTTTATTTGGAAAGCTATGCAATATGGTAATGAATAAAACTACTTAAAGATCTTTTAACAGATTAACACAATGTCAAAGGATTACCTTACGAGTATTAATTACCACAGCAGTCATTTAATGAATATTCATGAGCAGAAAGGTCACCTTGCTATCAAGTCAGTTGAAATAATGCACATTTTAAAATAACTTCTGCTTTAAAACATTGCTTTATAAATATTAACTAACAATCTGCATGTCTCCTATGAATATTAATGAGTAGGTCAGGCCTTCCAATCAATTCACTCAAAATAGAGCAGCTTTAAGCTAATTGAACAGCTGAGAATTGTTTCTTTGCATGACTTGACTGAGTTCAAAGCAAAATGTCACAGCAATACTCATTAAAATCTAAACCACACATCTGATGAATTGTATGTTACAACAGAAAGCTAGTATGTGCAAGTATTATCTTGTACACTAATGCAGTATATGTATACACACATACGCATACACTCACACGCACACACACATACACTCGAGCACACACATGCAGACACGCAGACACACACACACACACACACACACACACACACACACACACACACACACACACACACACACACACACACAAATGAACGTATTCTATGTGAACATTGTGATGTTTCAGTTGTTTATGTATACAGATAAGTATAATGCAAGGAAAGCAGACCTGCAATATGTTAGTGCATTAGATAGGAATCATCATTGTCAGTGTTACAATTCACATGCATATCATATAGAAACACTGGGCCAGATTCATTAATGGCTACACAAACTATTTGCTATTCAATAAGCAGCTCTGCACAATATGATTGCAAATTATCTTAGACTAACGTCTAAGCGGCGCTCATCTGCCCAATAAAGGATATTTAAAATCAAGAGTACTGAGTGAGAATCCTTTCTTCAAGAGAACTAGATGACCATATTTTCTCCTAATTAAGAGAAATGGAGCTTCATCCATGGGTGAACCAGCTGAGCAGGACCAGCAGAGATTTATTTATTAATTATGTAATAGTAAATTATCATAATTGCTTATGTATTGCCAAACCAAGTTTATTTAAAAAATACAGTAATGTGACATGTCCTATATCTAATTATCTCTTTTTTGTCTCCTCCAACCTTTTTCTCCCTTTTTTTATGGAGGTTATAATTTATTCACAATCTGGTGTTTGCATAACTTGCTTATGCAAATTAATCTTCAACAGTATATAGAGGTACATCGACCACTGCGGCTCAGTCTGCCATACCTCCACAGATGGCAACACAGATACTTAGCACTTCAGTGTCACAACCTGTCAGTGTTGCCTCTAAAACCCCTGCCCTGCCTGCTCCAAATGGATCAGGTCACTCTATCCTGGCTGCTGGTACAGTCGTACCCTCTGGAAGCAGTAGCAGTAGAGGTGGAGATTTTGTCACTTGGCAGGAGTTTACAGGGTTGATGGAGGATATAATGGAGAGGGCATCAGTGCACATATTGGAATGGCTGAAAAGGTCCTGCATTGCATTGCAAAGACTATACTATGTCCAGCACTGACCCAGGGAGCAGCTGCAGGAGACAGTGATGACAGTTCTGAGGGTGAGGACTAGCTTTTCACTGTCCTCACTGTTCTGAAGCTGGATGTGGGTGCACCTCTGATGTCCACTACTTATTCCCAATCATTTGTCCCCCAATCTTTTGTCTCCATCACCATCCCTTTCCATCTTATATGTCCTGTATGTCTGTGGATGCTTCCTAACCTACCCTACCTACCTGAACCTCTCATTCCTAAGCACCTTTCCCAACATTCCTTTCTCTCCCAAAAAAAAAACAAAATGGGTACCTGTTCCACAAAAAAAAAAAAAAAAAAAAAAAAAAAATTATATATATATATATGTGTGTGTGTATATATATATATATATATATATATATATATATATATATATATATATATATATATATATATATATATATATATATAGGCCCCATACATAGCTCTCCACTTTGCCTACGTGTTATTCTCACCCAATTATTTTGGTCCATTTGGCCATACAACATTATTCTGTTGTTTTCACCCATCACTTCTGTGGTAGTTCTGCAAAATCATGAAAATGAGCATACAATTGTACATTTACATTGTAAAGAAATGGACAGCCATGGTGCTCTCCCATGACCCTCCTGCAAATTCCTATATTCCTTACCCTGCGGGCTGTCTTCTGCTTTCTAACCCCATTTTCACCACTGTCTTATCCACCCTTTTTTCACATATTTAATTTGGTCAAAAATAGATTCACACACAACATACATGGCCAGAAATGGCCCATGGAAAAACCTTCACTTTATGTCCTTGGCATTTGCACAAAGTTTGGCATAGAGCAGCAATGATGAGTGACAGTGAATGATGTTTAAGTTCTTATTGCAAAAGCTAAAGATTTTAATTTAATTTGCAGTGGTCTGGTAACTTTTGCACAAATGAGCTTAAACCCACTGCACTATGGGTGTAGAGTAAAGGCAGACTAAAGCTGGTACTGTGAAACAGTTAATGTAAAATTTCTTAGCCTGCTGGAAGCATTAAAGTAGGATTTCCTATGTGGCATGTTGAGATAATTAATCTCTTTATAGCATGATGTTTTTGCATAGTGCCATGGGTTCAATTACAGCTGTATGTCAATTTATTTCTTCATGACATTTCACATTCCTATCATATATAACTATGTATTTTTCTCCTTATAAAACATTTCCTTAACATAACATTTAAATAGTGCAACAAGACATCATTTTCAAAAACATTGCAGCCCCAACAGGGAGATTTATTAAGCCAGCCATATCCTAGATAGGTATTCATGTCTATTGAAGTCGCTTACCCATTATGTGTACCTATAGGTTCATAGGTAGGTACTAGGCTATCAGCCCTGGGGCCTATACAAGCCCAGCCAAAATGGTACCTTGGCTTTTACCACCCAAGAAAATTATTTTCCTGTGCCACTGTCGAGCAGAGCCACAGAGGTGATCCCCGGGGTAAATTTCCTATTTCCCATCCAGTCATCAAGATTTTTCTTGAAGAGTGCTAATGAGGAGCTTTGTTTGATATAGATAGGTAGTTTATTCCAGAGTATGGGAAGTCTCTGGGATAGGAATCTATCCCACCGGCATGTTCTGTTTATTGTGGTGACAAGGTTTAGGTCCCTAGAGCATGTAGCTCGGAGGGATTGGGATTTCTTTAAGTGGAGCATGTCCAACAGCTCTGGGTTTGACATAGCTATGTATGTTAGGCAGATATCACCTCTGAGTAGGCGATATGTGACGGAGTAAAGCTGGAGTTTTTCGAGACGGTCTGCATAGGGCATCTGTTTGAGGCTGGTAATCCTCTTTGTGAGGTATTTCTGCAGCCTTTCCAGTTGTCTTGTGAGGTACATACCAAAAGGGGCATTGTACTCTATAATGGGTCTAATGAGTGATGAGTAGAGGGGAACAATGACCTCTTTTTTTCTGGATGAGAAACCTTTTGTGATGAGGTGTGCCACGTAGAAGGATTTCCTGACTACTGTGGCGATATGATTATCAAAGGAGAAACTACTGTCCACCTGTGTCCCAAGGTCTCTTATCACACTTTCGGTGTTAAGTATACTACCGCCTATGTTGTAGTTCATGGGTACAAAGTTTTTACCAAAGGGGATGACAATGCACTTTTTGGCATTGAGCTTGAGGCCACGGCTTTGACACCAGGCATCTGTCTCAGTGAGGCCCTTTTGTAGGATGTCCACATCATTAGCAGTTTCGATTATGGCTCCTAGTTTGCAGTCCATCTGCAAACTTCACTAGCCAAAGACCTTCTGTGTTAGCCTGTACTTCAGAGAAGTAGATACCAAACAGGAGAGGACCCAGGACTGAACCCTGTGGTACTCCACTTGTCACTGGTCTGAAGTCGGATTTGGAGTCCGCTACTTTCACAGTGTGGGTTCTGTCAGTGAGCCAGTTGGCAACCCATCTTGTGACATAGGGATTTATATAGTGAGTTTGTCTATAATTCCAGAGTGGGGGATGGTGTCGAAAGTCTTGGCAAGATATAGATAGGCTGTGTGAACCACCTTACCCTTGTCTACTGCTTTGGTGACTGCTTCAAAGAAGTCTATCAGGTTTAGGAGACATGATCTGTCTTTTACAAACCCGAACTGGGTGGGATCCAGAGTTTGGAGATTACCAATGTCTTTGTTCATAAGTTCCATGATGATACATTCCATGGCCTTGCAGACCAGGCTCGTCAGGCTAATGGGGCGCTAGTTCCCGGGATCCGTGGTGGCTTCCCCCTTGTGGAGTGGGATAAGCATTGCTGTGTGCCATTCAGCAGGCACAAAGCCTGAAGTGAGGCTATGACTGAACATGGTACTTAGGTGGGGTGCCAGTTCGTTCTATAGTTCGTGTAGAACGCAGTCTGGGATGTTGTCTGGTCCCATGGATGCTGTGTTCTTGGCTTTGGAGAGTGTGATTTTTGCCTGTGCAGCCGTGATTACAGGAACTTTACATTCTTCTGGTATAGAGATGGGCTCTTTAGGGGGTGAGAGGGAGGTAAAGTTAGCACTGAACCTATCTGCCAGGATGTTGGCAATATCAGTTGGGTCTGTATATTTAGTGCCATTGTGCTGTAACTCAGAGCAGATCTGAGTGTTGCCATTGAAATTCTTGACATAGCTATAGAATGCTTTGTGGTTGTCTTTAGAATCAGTGGCAATTTTGTTTTCGTAACTAGCTTTGGAGGATTTTATCAGGGATCGCAGCTTCTTACTGAGGCTGACCAGGGAGCTCCTCCACTTGTGGGATTTTACTCTCTTTTGCAAGAGTTTCTTCCTTCTGTTGTACAGTTTGTTTATGGCAGGGGACCACCAGATTGGCTTCCTTTTTATGGAGGATAGCATCTTGGTTCTGTTTGGGATAGCACGATCCGTGCATTCATGTATGTGCTTATAAAGTGCAATTGTGTAGGATTCAGTAGTCGTAACTGTATTGTCCATCTGCATGGGTGTCATGAAATTCACCACTTCTGTCTTAAGAAGCATGAAGTTGGCTTTGGAGAATTTTTTTAACATGGTTTCCTTAATGGGGGGTAAAGGCAGGATGTGGATATCTAGGGTATTTAGCTTATGGTCGGATCGGACCAATGAGGTGTTGACTTCAGGTGTGGAACACTGGTCACTCGTATTGGTAATGACTAGATCTAGGATATTGTTGCCCCTGGTGCGGGTGTGGATAAGTTGATCCAGGGCATTGGAGTTTATGAATTCCAGAAAGCGTTGAGTGAAAGAGTTGGTACATGAGTAGTTTTCCCAGTTAATGGTGGGGTAGTTGAAATCGCCCATTATTAGGGTGTTTGGTTGAACCCTAATATTTTCCAGTACATCAAGAAAAGAGGAGTGGGAATCCGGGGCATGGTGGGTGATCTGTAGCAAGCTACAATTTGGATTGCAGTTTTGCCCAGAGTTAGTTGCACTTGGATAACCTCGGCTGCATTATGCTGTGCAACTAGCCTGGAGGTGTGGATATCCTTAATGAATATGGACACACCTCCGCCTTTGGTGTTCCGGTTCAGGCTACATGGCCGAAAAGTGTGATATGAGTTATAGCCTGGTAGTGCAGGGGTGCTCTCTGGATCCTTGAACCAGGTCTCAGTCACTGCACAGATATCGATTTTCTCCATTTTAAGGAGTGGCTCGAGTAAGTGCATTTTGAGATTTAGACTTCTAGCATTGAGTAGCATTACCCTCAGTTTTTGCTTGCCTGTTCCTGTTATGGTGGTGAATTTGTCATTTGAACCTTGCCTAAAAAAGGCACTATAGGGGCGGCAAGAACCTTAGCCAGTATCTGAAATCCCAGGGGTGACAGGTGCAGGCCATCTCTGGCAAAGCATCGTGGTCTGTCGACCATGTTATCCCAGGCAGACAGATACTGGATCCCTTTAGAATGGCACCAGAAGCTTAGCCAATTGTTGAAGTCAATCATTTTGTCCTTGTACTGCGGCATCATTCTGGGTGATGGCAAAATGCTACTCAGGGCTAGGGTCATACCTGTCTGGGCTACAAGATCAGAGAGCTCTTCCATGTCTCTTTTCATGTAGTCCAGGGAGGTACATCTCAGGTCGTTCACACCAACATGGACAATGACAGAGTCATATTTGTACTTATTGTGGAGTGACTTGAGTGCATGGGTTATGTGGCGGATCCTGGCACCCGACAGGCAGCTGACAGTAACCTTCTCCTTGTTTAACCTGGTGAGTGGGACATCAGTGTGCCTGAATATAGAGTCACCTATGACTAGTGTGTTGGGTACATTGTTTTGCCTTGTTGGCTGTGGTTGAGTGGCACACTGAGTCTGCGGGCTATGTGTCATTTGGGTTGTGTTGGGGGGGTGGAGGTTGCTTGCATTTCTGCTTTGGAGGTCTCTGTTGCTTGAGCAGATTATTATTGAGAGCCTCCGCAAATGTTTTTGTGTTTCTATGTGTGGATTTTGGTGGTGTAGATTTAGTGAGCCTGTGATGAGTGTGGTGTGGTGCAAGTGTTTACCTTCTCCTCTTGACTGTCAAGTTCAGTCTTGATTGGAGAGAGCTTTACCTCCAGTTTGGCTAGATAAGTGCATCTCTCACAGGTTGTAGTGTTGGGTGGTAGGAGGAGAGGGTTGTCTGTGTATATAAGGCAATTTCTACATTGCCCCAAGATGCCCAGATTCATCAGATAGACAGGAGAGAACAATGGGAGCTGACCCTTGGACATGCCTGAATAAAAAAAATATTTTCCTCTAAATAAGTGAGGAAAGTGAGTACAAGAGCTGTTTTTCTCTAAGCAAGTGAGGAAAGTAACTACCAAAACTGTTTTCCTCTAGGTAATGAGGAAGGTTGACTGCTGTAGTAATTAGTAGGTTATTTAGTGCTTACAAGTTCTGAACAAGTGCTGATCACAAATAAGCAAATTCAAGTGCTAAAAGTAAGAATCTGTAGCTGGACTAAACTAGTTACAGGAAAGGAGAGAAACAAGTGCAAATGTGGGCTTTTAAATCGGAAAGTTGAGAGAGATGGAAAAACTGCCCAAATGGCCAATAACTACAATTTCTGGGCCAGAACCACTCCTTATGTGGTAGATAGCTTACTTAGTGCTTACCACTCCCACTGATAAGCTAGAAGGCTTCCCTCTAGCACAGAAAGCTTGGGGGGGGGGGGGCTCAGAAGCTTACATACAGTCCTGGATACAGCAAATCTAAATCTGGACTACACTAGTTACAGGAAAGGTATATATATATATATATATATATATATATATATATATATATATATATATATACATATATATATATATATCTATATATATATATATATATATATATATATATATATATATATATATATATATATATATATATATATATATATATATATATATACAGAAAAGTAGCTAAAACAGCAGTCAAAACAATTCAAATGCAGTGCAAGCTAGCACACTTGAGTATGTAGCAATGTTAGACCAAACAGTTTAAAAAATACAATTAAATTAAAAATGACTAAAAACAATGCAGAAGGAGTCTATTAGGTAGAATGAGGTAAAGAGATGGGACTGGAGGGGGGGGTGTCCCAGATCAAATCTGCAGTGGGTGCGGGCAACTGCAAAAACCTCAAAATTTAAACAACAACACGGGAATAGAGAGGATGGGTATGGGAAAACCAACACCTTCAGCAGAGATCTGAAAAACTATACAGTGAAGCAAAAATAACAGTGCACAACTCTGAAGTCAGCTAGCAATGATATAAAATTAGTCAAACAGCAATTACCAGTCCACAACTCTGAAGTGCCAGAAAAATATACTCAGCTCTGTATATCTCCAGATAGCTTGAAGAGCACTCTGTCAGGACACAGGAAGGCTCCAGCAATGATATGCAGTATAGCAAGCAGTTTATTGTACAGAGCATGACAGACTGATAATGATTTAATAAGTAAGACTAAAAAAAATACAGATATTCCTACATGTTCCACAAAACACATTATTACTGCTTCTCTCTGCATCTGTCTGTTTGTCTCTCTTCATTCCTTCTGCTTCAGTAAGTTGTCAGTGTGCTTTAGTTGTGCTATTTTAATGCCATGCATTAGCAATTCCTTTGAGGTGTGATGAGTTAATACTCACATGTATAGAAAGAATTTTGAATAATTTCAAGGATTCCAATCCAGCCATTAGCTAGGTGTTAGTGAGTGTTTTTCGGCATACTACGTTATGTGTACCTATTTTCTACATACTGTTGTGAGCCACCATTACCCTTCTTATGTCATGATCTATTTTGTCCCTGCCTCCATGTCACCCTGTCAATGTATCTTTCCTTTTTGTATCATTAATCTCCTATCCCTGCACTTGCACAATGTCTGGCATCAGCCAACAAATACAACTAAGGCTTCATGGAAGTAATCAGCTTATGGCAATAGCTTGGGACATCAACCACATTACTTTGCCACATTGTGCTAAGCTGGGTTTAGTCAGTTTAATGTACTTTTGAATAAGATGAGCAATTGGATGCATGGATTACAGTGGTCAATAGGATAATAAAGTTGAATACATACATTCATGTTTGCTAATATCTGCTGTCAAATAGTAGCCATCACAAATATGACTTTCTATGTGGCATTCTTACTCACAAGTGAGGAGAGTGTGTTAAGCATATGGAAAGAGTACTTTGAGGGGTTGATGAATGAAGAGAATGAGAGGGAGAGAAGGTTGGATGATGTGGGGATAGTGAATCATGAAGTGCAGTGGATTGGCAAGGAGGAAGTAAGGATAGCTATGAAGAGAATGAAGAATGGAAAGGCTGTTGGTCCAGATGACATACCTGTGGAAGCATGGAGGTGTTTAGGTGAAATGGCAGTGGAGTTTCTAACCAGATTGTTTAATGAAATCTTGGAAAGTGAGAGGATGCCTGAGGAATGGAGAAAGTGTTTTGGTACCGATTTTAAGAATAAGGGTGATGTGCAGAGCTGTAGTAACTACAGAGGGATTAAATTGATCAGTCACAGCATGAAGTTATGGGAAAGAGTCGTGGAAGCAAGGTTAAGAAGGGACGTGATGATTAGTGATCAGCAGTATGGTTTCATGTCAGGAAAGAGCACTACAGATGCGATGTTTGCTCTGAGAGTGTTGATGGAGAAGTACAGAGAAGGTCAGAAAGAGTTGCATTGTGTTTTTGTAGACTTAGAGAAAGCATATGATAGGGTGCCTAGAGAGGAGTTGTGGTATTGTATGAGGAAGTCGGGAGTGTCAGAGAAGTATGTAAGAGTGGTACAGGATATGTACGAGGGTAGTATGACAGCAGTGAGGTCTGCGGTGGGAGTGACGGATGAGTTTAAGGTGGAGGTGGGATTACATCAAGGATCAGCTCTGAGCCTTTTCTTATTTGCAATGGTGATGGACAGGTTGACAGATGAGATCAGACAGGAGTCCCCATGGACTATGATGTTTGCAGATGACATTGTGATCTGTAGTGATAGTAGGGAACAGGTGGAGGAGACCCTAGAGAGACAGAGATATGCTCTAGAGAGAAGAGGAATGAAGGTCAGCAGGACTAAGACAGAATATGTGTGTGAATGAGGGGAGGATAGAGGAATGGTGAGGATGCAAGGAGTAGAGGTGGTGAAGGTGGATGAGTTTCAATACCTGGGATCAATAGTTCAGAGTAATGGTGACTGTGGAAGAGAGGTGAAGAAGAGAGTACAGGCAGGATGGAGTGGGTGGAGAAGAGTGCCAGGAGTGATTTGTGACAGACTAGTACCAGTAAGAGTGAAAGGGAAGGTCTACAAGAGGGTAGTGAGACCAGCTATGTTATATGGGTTGGAGACTGTCGCTTTGACAAAAAGGCAGGAATTAGAGCTGGATGTGGCAGAGTTAAAGATGTTAAGATTTGCACTGGGTGTGACGAGGGTGGACAGGATTAGGAATAAGTATATTAGAGGGTCAGCTCAGGTTGGAAGGTTTGGAGACAAAGCCAGAGAGGCAAGATTATGTTGGTTTGTACATGTGCTGAGGAGGGATGCTGAGTATATTGGGGAAAAGATACTAAGGATGAAGCTGCCAGGTTACAGGAAAAGAGGAAGGCCTAAGATGAGGTTTATGGATGTGGTGAGAGAGGGCATGCAGGTGGTTGGTGTGACAGAGCAAGATGCAGAAGACAGGAAGAAATGGAAACAGATGATCCACTGTGGCGACCCCTAATGGGAACAGCCGAAAGAAGATGATGATGAGGCATTCTTAGATAATACTTATAATATTTTTCTTGGCATGCTGTAAGTGCTTGAATACATATGGATGAAAACATTTTTTCAGGATGTGTTGTCTGACTATTGTGGATGTAAATGTTGGCCATAGTTTTAAATAAAGCATCATTATCCTACTGCTATATTCATGTGCCTTATACCTATTGTGAAGTCTGTCTTGCACAGATGTTTGTTTGGAGGTTGGCACAGAGCAACACAGAGTACTGCTATTTACCACTATAAGTTTAACACTTCAAGATATGATTATGCATGCACTAACACTTTGGCATTAGCAGCGCAATTCAACTTAGCAGTGCCGCACTCAAAGAGTACAATGACAATGTTTGTATATTTGTATACATTTTGTCAACAGCTGATTTTAATTTCAGAATGATGTTGACTCACTTAATTCATTTAAAGTATATGTCTGCTCTACAGTGTTTATACTTGCACTGTGTTAGTAGCTTGGTTAGTCTATTCTCACCAAATCCATCACTGCCATTCTGCAGTGCAATGTCCTATGTATGACTTGCACGTTTGTTTTGCCAGTGCATGCAGTGCAAGTATGAGACAATGCAAGTGTGAATTCATCCCGACATGAAGTCACAGGAATGTTTGACTGATAATCCACTGGTGTACAACAATCAATGTGTAGGTCATCCCATTATGTGCAGCATGTCAATGTCCCTCTTAGTAGCACAATGTACATTAAAGACAACATCTACATTTTAGAAGAGAAGCATGTCATTACATGTGACAATCATAGTGATATTACATTGTCCTGTGCACACATATGCATTTATTGTACAACCTGTGATGCACAGTTTCATCTGTTCCAAACATTAAGTTTACAAATATTCAAATGTCCAATTTCACATTGGCAATGACAGTCTTCTCCAGTGGTGCTTATGACTCGTACATTGCTTTCTCACTTCTGTAACTAGATAAGTAGGAGTTCTGATGCCAAACATGTAATATGTGTGTGTGTGTGTGTGTGTGTGTGTGTGTGTGTGTGTGTGTGTGTGTGTGTGTGTGTGTGTGTGTGTGTGTGTGTGTGCGTGTGTGGGTGTGTGCGTGTGTGCGTGTGTGTGTGTGTGTGTGTGTGTGTGTGTGTGTATGTCTCATGTGAGTGTGTGTAACACCTGGTGCTGTATACACTTCTTCTGAGAAGAATACATTTCACTTTTCTCACAGCTGACTTATCCCAATTTCTACAGAAATATCCTCTATGAGACACACCGATGAGGTCTTACTGACAAAAATGCATTCTCTACTCTTAAGATTAAGACTTTTCCTGTGGCACTTGTGACTGATACAGTGTTCTCAAGATTGTGCAACCTAGTAAAAGACATTTCGATACCCAACGTGTTAGAAGTGTGTGTGTCTGAGTATGACACTTGATATGTCACCCTAATATGTGAAATAAATAAAAACTGCTGGAGAAACAGGTTTGTCTCCCAGAGGTTGCGCCATTTCTGGAATAGACTTCACATACACGTCAAAGTACCTTGCTGACCTTCTTCAAGTGCACCCTTGATGAGTGGATGGGAAACCACAAATTTGTCCCAGGGGTTCCACCTGTGTCCCTCTTTGACAGGGGTGACAGGTGCTGACTGAGGTTTCTTTTTTGGGGATAAACTCTTGACTAGGCTTGTAAGGGCCCCAGAGCCATTAGCATAGTAACCCCCTATAATCCTATGATCCTATGATGCTATATCCACTTCCCTTGAGATGAATGCAATTTACTGTTCTCACAGCTCCCTTATCACAGTTGTTACAGTAACATCCTCTGTGATTCACAGTGATGATCCAAAACACCACACTTAACTGAGAAGCAAAAAACGTTGGTTACGTCAGCTGTAAAGGATGGAGCCTTGTGGAAATAGTTCAAATACACTTTAGTTTAAAACAATCCACGTAGTTTTCTACTTTTTATTAACGTAAAAATAAGAAATATTTAATATTAAATATAATCCTAAATTATATATTAAATATTAAATCTTAGAAAATAGGGCATACATCATTTAATATGAATTACATCACATTTGTCTGTTATGCTGAGGCTTTTAGCAATGTTTGTATATACAAATACTGGCTCTTTAAATGAAGAACTAATGCCATTTATTTTAATTGCAAGCACCTGTACTATTTATTTAGAGCCTATTTAAGTATCACTTGCAAATACAATGGTTGTTGTCTGAGGAAGTTCTGCTATTTTTGGAACGAAAAACGCTGGCAGCGTTTCACATTGATTTATTTTTACGTTGTTAATAAAAAGTAGAAAACTACGTGGATTTTTTTAAACTAAAGTGTATTTGAACTATTTCCACAAGGCTCCATCCTTTACAGCTGACGTAACCAATGTTTTTTGCTTCTCATTCACAGTGATGACACAAACGTCTACATTGGCACTTGCAGCTAATACAGTGCTCTCTAAACTGTATAACTTGATTGATAGGAGTTTCAGTGCTAAACATGGAAGACTTGTGTACATGTGTAATGCTTGTTGCTGTACCTACTTCCCATGAAGCAAATGCATTTAAATGTGCACACAGCTCCCTTATACCAACTTTTCCAGAAACATCTTCTATGAAAATCACTAAGAAGGTCATCCTGACAACAGTGCACTCTCTACTCTTAAAAGTGAGACTTAATCTCTGGCATTTGAGCAGTTCAGCATTTTGCTTTAGTTAATTTAAAATAGTGCCAGCACACTTGCGGATCTATCCCAAGGCAGTCCACCTCCCAATTCTTATCTTCCAGCCCTTAGTTTCAGGCTAGATTAATTAAATTAATTGGTGTTTCCCCATATATGCCACTAGATGACAGTAGAACACAGGACATAATTCCTTGTTCACATTCAAAGTACTGCTCTAGGATATAACATAGCTAGTTAAACTAACTAAATCCACCCTTCCCAGTTCAAGCATAGTGCAATCCCCCAAAACAATACAAGAAAGCAGTCTTTTCCCCATACAAAGTGGAAAAGTTGTTTTCTTCTTATTTTTTACAAAGTTCTACTCTGCCATGGAAAATGTAACTTACCTGTTGAGTACTTTTTCAGTGCACAACTTCACTGAATAACTGATTGGTTCTTGTTAGTCAGCACTCCGTGGCTCTACCTGCTCAGTTTGCCCTACAGGCTCACTCCGCTCCCCTGCTCTGCCCCCATATCCCACCCGCCCCCAGCATATGTACATTTATATCCACTAGACCACACCCACAACCAAACCACCCTATCACATCCCACCCCATATGCTCAGATTCTCAAATTTCCACACCCCTAATTTCTCACAATACCCCCCACCCTTAGCTACCACATACATAGAAGCAATTCTACTCCTTCCACCCTACCATATAGCTATCCATTACTTAAAACAAAAATGCAAATCATCTTAGCATGTCTCTTACTCACCCTCACACTTCTAACCAGCATCACATCCATTCATACTACCACCTCACTACGAAACACAATGTACCATACAACACAGACCTACAATACAACAAACACACACATATACTTCCCTATTAGTGCTATGCTATTTAAGGACAGCTCAATGGTACACATATATAAGTTCTGGTTAACAACAACCTATACTACAAAACTATCAGATATATCCTACATAAAAACAACGCACAGAATAAAACACATATTTATTCAAAAGCCTCTAAGCACTTGGAAAAAGTCCACGAAGACCTCTGGATGCAGTAAAAATGTTTAATAGTCACTCCACTTCTTAGAAAATAAAAACTCTTAAAAAGACCCCTTCAGGTCACAGTACATACACATTAATGCTTTAACAAAGTAATGAACAGCAGTTTTGTCTCCAGACAGACTTCCTCAGATGGAAAATGCATACTAACCAAAAGTCTCTGTATAAATACTAATTACTTAATTGGTAAACCATTTTCATTGGTAGGGCATTAAGTATCTACCATATTGAGTAAAACAATCAAATAAGAAGTTGAATTTTGTTTAAAAAGACTAAAATGTACATAAATATGAAAATAGTTGTATAGATACATAAGTAGCTATCTGTCATCAAATATCCTTTGTAAATGCCTGTAATTTAATACATGTATTTAATAAAATGCAGTTCAAATACTTTTGTACTAAAAACTACATGACTGCAGCTTTATCTAAAATGATCTACTAGCACCATCTAGTGGCTAAATACTAAAACTTTTTACACAGACAACACATTGAAAGCACAGAAAAAATGCAACATTTTCATTATAAAATTCATAAAATTCTTAAAACTTGTCACCCATTAAAAATACATATCTCTGTTAAATATTATAAAATACTATAAAATGCATACATATATTGCACTATATAACAAAGCAAACACATTTTAAAACATTATAATTTTGCTGACCTTAGCTTTATAGGTTCATAGGTTCATAGGTTCATACTAGGCTATCTGCCCTAGGGCATTTATAAGCCTAGCCAGAATGTGTTTGGCTTTCGCCACCCATTTTAAATTTATTTTGCTATGCCCTTTTTCAAGGTTAGTATACTGTGCATCTGTCTAACAGTGACACAGAAGTGATACCCGGGGTAAACCTACGATCTCCCATCCACTCATCAAGATTCCTCTTGAAGAAAGTCATTGAGGGACTCTACCTGACCTGGACTGGGATTTTATTCCAGAGTGAAGGGAGCATCTGGGTTATGAATCCCTCCAGCATGTCCTATTTATTTCAGTGCTGAGGTTCAAGTCTCTCGAGCATGTAGCTTGATGGGATTTGGATTTTCTGAGGTGCAGCATGTCCATTAATTCCGGGTTGGACATGGCTTTATACGTCAGGCACAGATCGCCTCTGAACAGGCGGTATGCCACTGAGTAGAGTTGGAGTTTCTTTAACCGGGCAGCATATGGCATCTGTTTGAGCCCTTTGATCCTCTTGGTGAGGTACTTTTGGGGTCATTCCAGTTGCTGCAGGTGTCTGGTATGGTACATCCCAAAAAGGGCATTGTACTCAATTATGGGCCTGATGAGGGATGAGTAAAGAGGCACAATGACCTCCCCTGATCTAGATGTGAATCCCTTCATGATTAGGTGGGCTATATAAAATGTTTTTCTAACCACTTTGGCCACGTGGTTGTCAAATGAGAGATTGCTATCAACTTGGGTCCCCAGGTCCCTAATTACTTCTTCTGTACTTAATGGATTACCACCTATGTGGTAATTTGTGGGCACTTTGTTTTTGCCAAAGGGCTGGACTATACACTTTTTGGCATTTAGCTTGAGGCCATGGCTCTGGCACCAGTTGTCTGTTTCTATGAGGCCCTTTTGGAGGATGCTTGTGTCGGCTGGAGAGTTGATTATGGCACCCAGTTTGCAGTCATCTGCGAACTTGGTCAGCCACAGTCCTTCCATGTTGGCCTGTACGTCCGAGAAATATATACTGAACAAGAGAGGTCCCAGGACTGAGCCTTGTGGGACACCACTTGTAACTGGTTTGGAGTCTGACATGGCTCCAGCAATTCTAACCATGTGGGTTCTGTCCTTGAGCCAGTTTGCAATCCATCTAGTGACATAGGGGTTTATATTTAAGCTGGTGAGCTTATCTATAATGCCCGAGTGGGGTATTGTATCGAAGGCTTTTGTGAGGTCCAGGTAGGCTATGTGGACCACCTTCCCCTCGTCAATGGCCTTGGTGACTGTTTCAAAGAAATCAACCAGGTTTAAGAGGCAGGATCTGCCCTTAACAACGCCGAACTGGGTAGGATCCAGTGTCTGTAGGTCCCCAATATCTTTATTTATGAGGTCCATGATGATCCTTTCCATAGCTTTGCAGACCAAGCTAGTCAGGCTTATGGGGAGATAGTTTCCAGGATCCATTGAGGCACCACCTTTATGGAGAGGGACCATTGTTGCTAGACGCCACTCTTTGGGCACACATCCTGTAGTAAGGCTGAGATTGAACAGTAGTTTTATGTTTGGGTTTAGCTCTTCTTGGAGTTCATGTAGGATGCAGCCCAGGACACTGTCTGGTCCCATTGATGCTGTGTTTTTTGCTTTGGAGAGGGCGGCTCTTACCTGAGCATCTGAGATGTCAGGGGGGCAGCACTCTGCTGGGATAGATATTTGCCTTTTGGTGGAGAGGGGGGGGAGAAGTTTGCGCTGAACCTGTCAGCTAGGATGTTGACAATGTCTGTGGGTTCAGTGTATTTTTTGTCATTTTGGACTAATTCTGAGCATATCTGTGAATTACCACCCAGGTTCCTAACATAACTAAAGAAAGCCTTGTGATTATCCTTAGTGTCCTGTACAAATTTTCTCTCGAAGCTGGCCTTAGACAATTTTATGAGTGCCCGTAGTTTTTTGATAATACTGATCAGTGATGCCTTCCCTTTTTGGGATTTTGCTCTATCATTTAGTAGCTTCCTCCTTCTATTGTATAGTTTGTTTATGGCTGGGGTCCACCAGACAGGACGTCTGCCTTTGGAGGATTGGGTCTTGGTTTTATTTGGGATTGCATGATCCATGCATTCCTGAAGGTGTTCATAGAATGCGTTTATAAAGGATTCTGCGGTCTGGGCCGTATTTTCCACAGGCCCGGGGGCTTTGAAGGATTCCACCTTGGTTTTGAGGAGTGTGAAATTTGCTTTAGAGAAGTTTTTCACTGTGGTTTTCTGGGCAGTTGGTGGGGTCGGGATGTGAATATCCAGTGAGATTAGTTTATGATCTGATCTTACCAGTGAGGGATACACTTCTGGTCTGGAGCATAGAGTCCCCATGTTGGTGATGATCAGGTCCAGTATGTTTTCCCCTCTTGTGGGAGTGGTAATAAGTTGTTCCATAGCATTTGAGATTATAAATTCTAGGAACCTTTGGGCTATGGTGTTGGAGCTAGAGTAATGCTCCCAGTCTATGTTTGGGTAGTTGAAGTCGCCCATAATAATGGTATTTGGAGAGACCTTCATATTTTCCAGTGTTCTCAGGAAGGCCGAGTGGGGTTCCTGGGTTTGGGAGGGTGGACTGTAGCAGGCTATAAACTGGAAGGCAGTTTTACCCACTGTTAGTTGCACATGGATAGTCTCTGATGCTTTGTGCTTTGCCACCAACCTGGAGGTGTGGGTATCTTTGATGAATATCGATACTCCCCCTCCTTTTGTGGTTCGGTCCAAGTTTTGGGGCCAAAAAGCATGGTATGAGGTATAACCTGGTAGTGCTGGGGTGCTCTCAGGAGCCCTGAACCAGGTTTCTGTTACTGCACAGATATCGATGTTCTCCATGCTAAGGAGAGTTTCGAGTGCGTGCATCTTGAGGTTTAGACTTCTGGCATTGAGTAGCATTACTCTTAGCTTCTTATCCCTTGTGATACCTATGGAGGTGGGTTGTCTTTTGAGCTTTGCCTAAAAAAGGCACTATGGGGGTAGCAAGAGCCTTTGCCAATATCCGAAAGCCCAGGGGCGACAGGTGCAAGCCATCCCTAGCGAAGCATTGTGGCTTGTCGAGCATATCATCCCAAGCTGACAGGCATTGGATCCCCTTTGAATGACACCAGTACTTAAGCCAGTTGTTGAAATTGATCATCTTGTCTTCATATTGTGGCATCATTCTTGGTGAGGGTAAGATGCTACTCAAGGTCAGGGTCATACCAGCCTGGGCTACATGCTCAGAGAGCTCCTTTATGTCTCTTTTCATGTAGTCCAGGGAGGTACGTCTCAGGTCATTCACACCAGCATGGACAATGTCTGAGTCATATTTGTACTTGCCTTGGGTGACCTGAGTGCTTGTGTTATGTGGCGGATCCTAGCCGACAGGCTGCTCACCATGACCCTCTCCTTGTTCAGCCTGGTGAGCGGGACGTCAGTGTGCCTGACGATAGAGTCACCTATTACAAGTGTATCAGGTGTGTTGTTTAGTCTTAAGGGCTGTGACTGTTCAGCACACTGGCTTTGTGAGATATGTGTTGCACGTGTTTTGTTTTGGGGTAGCGGTTGCTTGGGTGTCTGCTTTGGAGGTCTCTGCTGCTTAGGCAGATCTTTATTTAGAGCCTCCAGTATGTTTTGTGTGATTATGTGTTTGGTTTGCTGTCGTGGTAGGTCTGTGTGAGACTGGAATTGTAGTGAGTGTGGTTTCCTTCTCCTCCTGACTGGTTATGCCAGTACTGAGTTGAGAGAGCTTAGCCTCCAGTTTGGCTATATGGTTGCATCTCTCACATGTGTTGGAATTTGTTGGGAGGAGGAGAGGGTTGTCTGTGTACATGAGGCAGTTGTAACATTGCCTCAAGATTCCCAGATTCACCAGCTGGACCGGAGAGGAGATTGACAACTGACCTTTGGACATGCTAGAATAATATTGGGAATTCCTTAATAATTGAAAACAAGGGACAGTGGGGAGTGAGGGTGTAGTGCTTTTAATTTTTAGTGCTGACTTATATAATTGCTTTAGCGAGCAAGTGCCAGGTAACTTAAATGCAATGTGTTACAGGTAACTTAAATGCAAAAACGACAAACAGTAACTTTCTTTCACGTGAAACAAGGAAATAAGTACAGTAAGCAATGCAGATATAACTAGTGATCCACAGAAGCACTGAGAAGCCGCGTATTAGGTGGAATTAGCATTCCAGGGAAATAACAAGCAAACAAACAACAAGCATATAAACAAAGCTAGATTCAGCAGGCCTGGATCTAGTCTATGCTACAGCAAACAAGGTGTACCAATTTCAGTAAGATACAGTTCAAATATTCAGGCACTATAAACCTTTAACCAGAAATTCCCAGCTCAGAAGGGCAGAGTCCAGTCTCTTCTCCCACAAGAGTGCAGACCACGAACCTTCTTAATGTAAATAACTGGCCTGAAGCCCAAGTGCTTAAACCAGAACTAATACACTTTAAGAATAACAGACACTGGGCTCTCAATCAGCAGTTCCCAACTTAGAAGGATGAAAGCTACCTGTCCTGCCACCACAGTGCATGCCACAAACATTCCTAATGTAAAACAACTGGTCTGAAGCCCAAGTGCTTAATCCAAAAGACTTAGAATGATAGCTACACTTTAATCAAGTTACTACCAAGCAGTAATAAATACAATTGAATACTTTAGAGAATGCCTGGATTAGTGCTCAAGTTGCACAAACAAAGCTAGATCCAGCAGGCCCGAATCCAGTCTATGCCACAGCAAACAAGGCGCACCAACTTCAGTAAGAAGCAGTTCAGATATGCATGCACTATAAGCCTTTAACCAGAAATTCCCAGCTCAGAAGGGCAGAGTCCAGCCTCTCCTCCCACAAGAGTGCAGGCCACAAACCCTATTAATGTAAAATAACTGGCCTGAAAGCCCAAGTGCTTAAACCAGAATAAATACACTTTTAGAATAACAGACAATGAGCCCTCAATCAGCAGTTCCCAACCTAGAAGGATGTAAGCTACCTGTTCTGCCACTACAGTGCAGACCACAAACCCTCTCAGTGCAAAACAACTGGTCCGAAGCCCAAGTGTTTAAACCAAAAGGCTTAGAATGAGTTACACCAAGCAGTAATAAATACAATTGAGTACTTTTAAGATGATGCAAAAGTAAAATAAAGTAGGTAGAAACACAAGTACAGTAAAATCAGATGACATTTTTTTTTTCTGAACAAGTGCTGAGATCAAAGAAACAGATTTGAGTGCTGAAACTAGAAAACTGGCTAGTTATAAGAAAAAAAACTAAGCTAGAAGGCTTCCCTCCAACACAGAAGGGCTTGGGGGCTCAGAAGCCTACAAATAGTTTATACCACTTAACAGGAAAGGCAGGAAACAAGCTTAAATTTTGTTTTCTGTTTCCCAGATGCTTTCTTTGTACACAGTAGGAGTGCCTGAAATCAAAATATGATCTCACTGCACTCGGTTGAGTGAGCAAATGAGATGGGCCCAGAAGGAGTATCCAAACACAAATTTACAAGAGGGCAGTTTCAAGGCCACTAAGATTAACACCAAAACAAAAACAAGGAGGGTGGGTGGGACTAACTGAAGAGCAGAGTCAAAACTTCCAGTTCAGTTAATATTCCTGCAACACAGTTAAAATCAATTTAAATACTGTATTTTTTTGAAAAAAGTGCAGATAAAGGTACTTAAATTGTCTTATATGTCCCGTTGAATACAGCAATTTATTAGCCGGCCAAAACTGAGGTTTTTAAGCAGAAAATATTTCACACTGTACCACTTAAATAGGCAAGGACAGGAAATCAAAGAATGTGGCTTCCCCCACACCTGTAATTACTAGCAAATAACAAAATTCAGCAAGCACTGACTAACTTCCAGTTCAGGTAATATTCCCACAACACAGTTAAAATCAATTTAAATACTGTATTTTTTTGAAAAAAGTGCAGATAAAGGTACTTAAATTCTCTTATATGTCCAGTTGAATACAGCAAGTTCTTAGCCGGCCAAAACTGAGGTTTTTAATCAGAAAATATTTCACACTGTACCACCTAAATAGGCAAGGACAGGAAATCAAAGAATGTGGCTACCCCCACACCTGTAATTACTAGCAAATAACAAAATTCAGCAAACACTGACTAACTTCCAGTTCAGTTAATATTCCTGCAACACAGTTAAAATCAATTTAAATACTGTATTTCTTTGAAAAAAAAAGTGCAGATAAAGGTACTTAAATTCTCTTATACGTCCAGTTGAATACAGTAAGTTCTGAGCCGGCCAAAGCTGAGGTTTTTAAGCAGAAAATATTTCACACTGTACCACTTAAATAGGCAAGGACAGGAAATCAAAGAATGTGGCTACCCCCACACCTGTAATTACTAGCAAATAGCAAAATTCAGCAAACACTGACTAACTTCCAGTTCAGTTAATATTCCTGAAACACAGTTAAAATCAGTTTAAATACTGTATTTATTTGAAAAAAAAGTGCAGATAAAGGTACTTAAATTCTCTTATACGTCCAGCTGAATACAGCAAGTTCTTAGCGGGCCAAAGCTGAGATTTTTAAGCAGAAAATATTTCACACTGTACCACTTAAATAGGCAAGGACAGGAAATCAAAGAATGTGGCTACCCCCACACCTGTAATTACTAGCAAATAACAAAATTCAGCAAACACTGACTAACTTCCAGTTCAGTTAATATTCCTTCAACACAGTTAAAATCAATTTAAATACTGTATTTTTATGAAAAAAGTGCAGATAAATGTACTTAAATTCTCTTATATGTCCAGTTGAATACAGCAAGTTCTTAGCCGGCCAAAACTGAGGTTTTTAAGCAGAAAATATTTCACACTGTACCACTTAAATAGGCAAGGACAGGAAATCAAAGAATGTGGCTACCCCCACACCTGTAATTACTAACAAATAACAAAATTCAGCAAACACTGACTAACTTCCAGTTCAGTAAATATTCCTGCAACACAGTTAAAATAAATTTAAATACTGTATTTTTTGGGGAAAAAAAAGTGCAGATAAAGGTACTTAAAATCTTTTATACATCCAGTTGAATACAGCAAGTTCTTAGCCGGCCAAAGCTGAGGTTTTTAAGCAGAAAATATTTCACACTGTACCACTTAAATAGGCAAGGACAGGAAATCAAAAAATGTGGCTACCCCAATACATGTAATTACTAGCAAATAACAAAATTCAGCAAACACTGACTAACTTCCAGTTCAGTTAATATTCCTGCAACACAGTTAAAATCAATTTAAATACTGTATTTTTGGGAAAAAAAGTGCAGATAAAGGTACTTAAATTCTCTTATACGTCCAGTTGAATACAACAAGTTCTTAGCCGGCCAAAGCTGAGGTTTTTAAGCAGAAAATATTTCACACTGTACCAGTTAAATAGGCAAGGACAGGAAATCAAAGAATATGGCTACCCCCACACCTGTAATTACTAGCAAATAACAAAATTCAGCAAACACTGACTAACTTCCAGTTCAGTTAATATTCCTGCAACACAGTTAAAATCAATTCAAATACTGTATTTTTTGGGAAAAAAAAGTGCAAATAAAGGTACTTAAATTCTCTTATACGTCCAGTTGAATACAGCAAGTTCTTAGCCGGCCAAAGCTGAGGTTTTTAAGCAGAAAATATTTCACACTGTACCAGTTAAATAGGCAAGGACAGGAAATCAAAGAATATGGCTACCCCACACCTGTAATTACTAGCAAATAACAAAATTCAGCAAACACTGACTAACTTCCAGTTCAGTTAATATTCCTGCAACACAGTTAAAATCAATTTAAATACTGTATTTTTTGAAGAAAAGTGCAGATAAAGGTACTTAAATTCTCTTATACGTCCAGTTGAATACAGCAAGTTCTTAACCGGCCAAAGCTGAGGTTTTTAAGCAGAAAATATTTCACACTGTACCACTTAAATAGGCAAGGACAGGAAATCAAAGAATGTGGCTACCCCCACACCTGTAATTACTAGCAAATAACAAAATTCAGCAAACACTGACTAACTTCCAGTTCAGTTAATATTCCTGCAACACAGTTAAAATCAATTTAAATACTGTATTTTTTTGAAAAACAAGTGCAGATAAAGGTACTTAAATTCTCTTATACATCCAGTTGAATACAGCAAGTTCTTAGCCGGCCAAAGCTGAGGTTTTAAAGAAATAGAGTCATTAAGCCCAGGGGTCTTAGTGGCTTCTAATGACAAGTGGCAGTACAATTCTTTGTACTCAAGGCTAGCTTCCCATCGGCCACCTCCAATATCCTTATGTACCACTTCCAAGTTATAAAAGAAAAACTTGGCATCTTGGCATTGTAAAGTATGCTTGTATAGTGCATTATTTTTGCTGTTGTTCCTAATGTCATAATAATACTCATACGTTCTACTTTTTAATTTCCTCTCTGATTTTCCTACGTAAAATTAGTCACATTTGTTACAAGTAACTAGATACAATATTCCATTTGTTTCGCAATTTGCAAAACTCTTACTTGTTAGTCTATCAGTGCTTCTCAGGAAGACTGTGTCTGTCTTGTTGACCCACACACATCGGGAGCAACGTCCACATTTAAAAGTGTCATCTTTATCTTTTCTACCTATTATCCTTTCATTCTTATTTTTTAAGATGTTCTTAATACTTCTACCTTTACGGTAGGTGCATTTAAAAGGTTTATTAAAAATGAAACCCAAACCTGATGTAGCACTAAGCCTGGCCCATTCCTTTTCTAATAGTGCTTTTATTGCATTTCAGTTAGCATTATAGTCAGTCACAAAGTTACTAGACAAATGGCCATTGTCTTTATTTACCATTTCTTGTTCATTAACATCATTCTCCAATGGACCATCCCCTAGAATAGGTTTAAGCTTCCCCTTTCTCCCCTCTCTAACTTCTTGTTCTACTTTTTTAATCAGGTCAGCAGGATAACCTCTTTCACAAAACATCTCGAATAGTTTACTGCAGTCTACCTGAAAATCTGTATCATATGATGTCATCCTGCTCCCTCTTATGTATTGGCGTTTAATTATTCCTTTCTTTTGATAAAAGGGATGAGCACTATTAAATGCTAAATAAGAATTAGTAAATGTTTCCTTTCTATATACTTTCGAGTTAAAGCTTCCTAGCTGTTTAGTGATAGAGATATCCAAATATTCAAGTTTGCTTGTATCAGTTTTGTATGTAAACTTTAAAAATTGTGTCGAGTCTGATAGATACTTAACAAATTCTAGAAATTTCTCTTCAGTAACTACCCATAAAAAACACATATTGTCCAGGTATCTTTTATACAATATCCAGCAGTCAGTATACCTGGTACTAAGGATGAATTTATCTTCTCAGAAAGATAAAATAATATTTGCATAAATGGGGGCACATCTGGCCCTCATTGCCACACCTTGCTGTTGTTGGAAGAATTCACCCTCGTATTGAATGAAATTGTTTTTTAACACTATTTCCATAAGTATTAAAATCAAATAAAACTCTTTATTACTAAATTTTCCGTACTTCACTAAAGCTTCTTGAAACATTTTCATACCTTCTGTATGAAGAATAGAGATAAATAAATCAATTATATCCATTGTTATAAAAATCATTCCTTCCTTATACATACTCCCTTTTATATTTCTTAAAAGGTACCAAGAGTCTTTCACAACACCTTGACCACGCAATGCTATTTTCTTCAGTTTATTGTCTAAAACATTGGCCAAAGGGGCTGTAATTGACCCCTCAGAGGCAACTATTGGCCTCAGTGGTGGATTTTGTACATTCTTGTGGAATTTTGGGATACCAAATATGGTGGGTGTAATAGGTTTGTCTACGTGTAAAAAGTTATACAAATTTACATCAATAGTGCCTTCTAACAACAATTCATTCAGAAATAATTCTACTTTTTTATTCACTATATTAATTTAATTTATAGAAACTCTTCTATATTTGGAAGTATCTTCTAACAGGTCCATCATCTTAGCCTCATATGTTAGGCTATCCATCAGTATAGCACCCCCACCCCTATCTGGTCTCATCACTCTTACTGTTTTGTCCTGACTTCATTCTTTTAATACAATATTCCCTTCTTTCGAAAGATTAAAGCCAGCTTTGTGATTATTTATTTCAGCTCTTGTTTCTTTTTGAAGAATGAAGGTCAGCAGGACTAAGACAGAATATATGTGTTTGAATGAGACGGAGGATAGAGGAATGGTGAGGATGCAAGGAGTAGAGGTATTGAAGGTGGATGAGTTTAAATACTTGAGGTCAATAGTTCAGAGTAACGGTGAGTGTGGAAGAGAGGTGAAGAAGAGAGTACAGGCAGGATGGAGTGGGTGGAGAAGAGTGTCAGGAGTGATTTGTGACAGATGAGTACCTGTAAGAGTGAAAGGGAAGGTCTACAAGAGGGTAGTGAGGCCAGCTATGTTATATGGGTTGGAGACAGTGGCACTGACAAAAAGGCAGGAGTTTGAGCTGGATGTGGCAGAGTTAAAGATGTTAAGATTTGCACTGGGTGTGATGAGGGTGGACAGGATTAGGAATAAGTATATTAGAGGGCCAGCCCAGGTTGGAAGGTTTGGAGACAAAGCCAGAGAAGCAAGATTATGCTGGTTTGGACATGTGTTGAGGAGGGATGCTGAGTATATTGGGAAAAAGATGCTAAGGATGAAGCTACCAGGTAACAGGAAAAGAGGAAGGTCTACGATAAGGTTTATGGATGTGGTGAGAGAGGACATGCAGGTGGTTGGTGTGACAGAGCAAGATGCAGAGGACAGGAAGAAATGGAAACAGGTGAGCCACTATGGCGACCCCTAATGGGAACAGCCAAAAGAAGATGATGATTTCTTTTTCCATAAGGGCCTCAACATTTTTTAACTGAGGGTGTAAGGGTAGGTTAAAAGTGCCTCTTCTTTTTAATTCTACATCCATATTCAAATTTAATTCCTGACCAAAGAAGAGTTCCAAGTTTTTCTTTCTGAGAAATAATTTTAGATCAATTAGCACTTTTCTTTTACTTATTACAAAACACTTCTCATATCAGGAGACATACACCCAAACCTGGGACTAAGCAATACCTTACTCCCATCCAAGCAAAGATCAGACTTACTAATTCTTAACATCAATATCAGAAGTATAGCTAACAAACTTGCTGACATACATGCATTTATAACCCACTACTCCTCAGACATAATAGCCATTACTGAGACCTGGCTAAAACCTAACATCCAAAGTGAAGAAATTCTCCCACCAGGGTATACCATATTAAGACAGGATAGAACAGGCAGGAAGAGTGGTGAAGTTGCCTTTCTCTTTAAAAACACATTCAACATAAAACCCCTAGAAACCTCTATGCCTATATTTCAAAATGCCGAAACCTTAAGCTCAACTCTATTCATAACCGACACCAAAAAAAAATCAGTATTATCTGCTGTTGCACCCCCAGGTAACAACTCTCCCACCATTGAAGAAATCATACAATGGATCCAGATAATCTTCCCCAAGAAACCATTCTTCTAGGTGACATAAACATGGACTGGTTAGCTTGTAACTCCAACAACCCCACTAACCATATCAATCTCTATGGCTTTACCCAACTTAATCAAGAACCCACTAGAGTAGATAAAACATCCCACAATCAGTCTTAGATTGGATGCTAGTTAATTGCCCCAAGCAAAACTATCACACCAGATGTCAACCAGACATCCTAAGTGATAATCTCCCCACATTCCTTCTACGTAAAGCACCAACCTTTCCAACCCCATAATTTTTAGACAAGTCAGAGATGACAGTAAACTAAATGCACAGGGTCTTAACCATATCCTAAGGTAATGTAAATGGGACCCAGTACTAATACTAAGTTTAGACCAAGCCATCGACCACTTTAACAGCACTTTCACTAACATCCTCAATTCAATAGCACCCATTAGAAAAATCAGAGTCAAGGCAAACTATGCACCATGGCTAAGCAGGGACACAAGAGCCCTACTAAAAGCTGGAGATAAGTCCTGGAAAGCTTGGAAGAGAGATAACACAAACTTATCCAAACAAAACTACCAGAGACTAAGAAATCAAGCAAAAAGACAAACCAAACTCGATAAACTAAACTATTTCCTTAACGTCCAAAGCAGACACACAAAAGACCCCCAAAAGATCTGGCATGCCATCAACTCCCTACTAAACTACTCCAACTCCCACCACCAACAATAATACTAAAGATATTTCCTCCCAATTTAACCATCACTTCACTGAAACCATCCTATCTTTATCTTCTCAACTATCCAAAAATAACCATTCAGGCACCCAAACAAACCCCTTGATAATATCCCCTCCTTTACTCTCTCACTTGTCCCTACCACTACAATTAAAAACTCCTGCAAAAACTTAAACCTACCACCCTTGCTGCTGACAACTTACCAGCCAATTTCTTATAGCTGCTGACTCCTTATCTTACCTTGTTTCCGTCCTTATTAACCGCTCCATACAGGAAGCCTATATCCCCCAGCTATGGAAAGTGTCATACATTATCCCTCTTCACAAAGGCAGAATCTCTTACGAATGTTTTAACTACCATCCAATAGCTATCCTACCCCCCTTATAAAAAATACCTGACAGGTGTATTCACTCTCAAGTTATGCAGTTCCTGAACTCTAACAATCTCCTCTCATCCACACAGCATGGCTTCTGGCAACACCATAGCACAACAACTGCTCTCCTCTCATTTACAAACACAGTTAACCTACACAGAAACAACAACTTTGTATCAGCAATATTTTTCTACCTATCCAAGGCATTTGACATGGTATCTCATTCATACCATACTACTGGGCTCCATGACCTCCCTATCCTTCACCCCTTCCACTATAGCCTGGTTTAAAAGCTATCTCTCAGATAGACAGCAATCTGTCCAATGGCAAGGTGAATTATTTCCCCTACTTCCAACTACTATAGATGTCCCACAAGGTTCAATCTTGGGCCCCCTACTATTCTCCATATTTACTAACAGCCTCCATACCTCCACCCAACATGCCACATTCATACAGAATGCAGATGACTCAACTCTCATCTGCTCTGCACCATCACTCACTACCCTACAACAAGTTACTCAGCAATGCTGTACCTCAGTGGAAGGTTGGCTTACCCAGATCCAACTCATCCTCAACCCCATCAAGACTAAATTACTCATATTCGCTCCCAACAAAACTAAATCTACCCACCTACCTTTTACGATCACATCCAAAATGGTACTAACATTTCTCCCACTGACCACACCAAACTCCTTGGCGTAGAAATTGACAAAAGCCTACTGTTTGATGTCCATATTTCACAAACAATCAAAAAGGTCCACAAAAAATGGGAACACTATAGAGACATAAAAAATTTCTATCTGATCAAGCACGAATTACACTAGTTGAAACACACCTACTGTCCAGCCTTATATACACCGCACCGATCCTTACCCAGACAAGAAGGCAGGACCTTGACCGACTCGAGTCATGCTACAATAAAATTGCCAGATTAGCTAATAACTCCACCTTCACAACCCACCACTGTCAGGCTTTATGAGAACTTAAATGGCTAGAACTTCCTAAACTACTCAGCTATCACCAATTAATACTTGCCTACAATATTGTGAAATATCCTAAAAAAATCACTAAACCAACTTCTAACCCAGTATGTATAAAATCGCCCCCTCCACTCTATTGACAAATCTCTCCTCTGTATCTCTAAGGCCAACAACTCTACAGGGAAAGCTCTGTTCTCCCACATCATAGCTAGAAACTGGAACAACCTTTCCCCCACTCTGACCTCTGCTCTTACAACTACACAGTTCAAAAACTCTCAAAGCACACCTAATGAATTCATGGCTATGTCCATGCATCACATAAAACCTCTATCTCTTCGCAACAAACAACTAGCTACACTATTATATTTCTGTTAATCTGCCACAGAGTCAAGAATCCCTACTGCAAACCTCAAAATGTAACTTTCTCTATGTTTTAATCATGACTTGCTGTTTCTGTATTAATGTGCTTTATGGCTGTTTATATATGTACCTTGTATTTTCATGTGCTAAACTATATTGTTACTTGCTGTGGAGCTTTTCTCCCTGGGCCTCCGCTGTAAACGGACCTGTGTTCAGTAAGACTATCCCGGTAAACAAATGTAAAATAAATAAATAAAATTTGTGATTAGTACATTGCTGTCTAAATTGTGTAACTAGATAGTAGAAGATTCAATGCCCAACATGGAAGACGCGCGCGCTCATGTGTGTGTGTGATGGTGTTTACACTTAGGTGAACATATGCTTAATCTTAGTAAACCCCTAGGCTGGATAAACATTTTAAACTGATAGACGACTCCACAATCGCATACTGTTTGCTCTCTAAGGAGTACACTTTTGTAAATATTACTTAAAGAAAACACTGCTTTTTAGGCAGTACTCTGTCCAAAAATTTTCAAATTAATACTTCAAATAAGTGGGTCACAGGTTAAAAATATCCATTTAATGTTTTTAGAGGGAAAGTGATGCAAACATTTGTTAAGTGGGATGGGGGAGAGTGTTTACATTTTTCAAATGGCAGGTGTTTTCTGCGGCATCAGTAAGAGCACATGATTACAACATTATATTGTCTGCCTACACCCCTGATTCAACACACTGATGAGGTCATTCTTTCGTAAGTGAAAAGTTGCTATTTAAGTGTCAGACTTCTCCTGTGGTGCTTCCATGTCTTACACTATTCTCTAGAATGTGTAACTAGACAGATAGGATTTTTGAAAACTGTAGTACTTAACTTCTGCAAGTGTCACTGCCAATGAATTCCTGATTGTTTTACACACATTTGCAATTGTTACAACCCCTGATGGCTGTAACACTAATGTTACCAGATACATCTCCTTGGCAATACACTGCTGATGTTATCCCTTCATAAATGCTGTATTCTGCTGTGGCACTGGCTGCTGATAATGTGCTGTGTTGATGGTGTAAGTGGATAGGTAGGTGGTTTCATTCCATCACTTCTTCAATAGTGTGATAGTGATTATTGTTGGCCACCTTTATGTTATACCTCATGCCATGTTTTTCGGGCCCAAAACTTGGACCAAACCACAAAAGGAGGGGGAGTATTAATATTCGTCAAAGATACCCACACCTCCAGGTTGGTGGCACAGCACGAAGCATAAGAGACTATCCATGTGCAACTAACAGTGGGTAAAACTGCCTTCCAGTTTATAGCCTGCTACAGACCACCCTCCCAAACGCAGGAACCCCACTCAGCCTTCCTGAGAACACTGGAAAATATGAAGGTCTCTCCAAACACCATTATATTGGGTGACTTCAACTACCCAAACATAGACTGGGAGCATTACTCTAGCTCCAACACCCTAGCCCAAAGGTTCCTAGAATTTATAAACTCAAATGCTATGGAACAACTTGTTGCCACTCCCACAAGAGGGGAAAACATACTGGACCTGATCATCACCAACATGGGGACTCTATGCTCCAGACCAGAAGTGTATCCCTCACTGGTAAGATCAGACCATAAACTAATCTCACTAGATATTCACATCCCGACCCCAGCCCCTGCCCAGAAAACCACAGTGAAAAACTTCTCTAAAGCAAATTTCACACTCCTCAAAACCGAGGTGGAATCCTTCAAAGCCGCCGGGCCTGTGGAAAATACTGTCCAGACCACAGAATCCTTTATAAGCGCATTCTATGAACACCTTCAGGAATGCATGGATCATGCAATCCCAAACAAAACCAAGACCCAATCCTCCAAAGGCAGGCATCCTGTGTGGTGGACCCCAGCCATAAACAAACTATACAATAAAAGGAGGAAGCTACTACATGATAGAGCAAAATCCCAAAAAGGGAAGGCATCTCTGATCAGTATTAGCAAAAAACTAAGGGCACTCATAAAATCATCTAAGGCCAGCTTCAAGAGAAAAATTGCACAGGACACTAAGGATAATCACAAGGCTTTCTTTAGTTATGTTAGGAACCTGGGTGGGAATTCCCAGATATGCTCAGAATTAGTCCAAAATGACAAAAAATACACCGAACCCACAGACATTGCCAACATCCTAGCTGACAGGTTCAGAGCAAACCCCCCCCCCTTCCCCACCAAAAGGGCAAATATCTATCCCAGCAGAGTGCTGCCCCCCCTGACATCTCAGATGCTCAGGTAAGAGCTGCCCTCTCTAAAGCAAAAAACACAGCATCAATAGGACCAGACGGCGTCCTGGGCTGTGTCCTACATGAACTCCAAGAAGAACTAAACCCACACATAAAACTACTGTTCAATCTCAGCTTTACTACAGGATATGTACCCAAACAGTGGTGTACAGCAACAGTGGTCCCTCTCCACATAGGTGGTGCCTCAACGGATCCTGGAAACTATCGCTCCATAAGCCTGACTAGCTTGGTCTGCAAAGCTATGGAAAGGATCATCATGGACCTCATAAATAAAGATATTGGGGACCTACAGACCCTGGATCCTACCCAGTTTGGCTTTGTTAAGGGCAGATCCTGTCTCTTAAACCTTGTCAATTTCTTTGAAACAGTCACCAAGGCCATTGACGAGGGGAAGGTGGTCCACACAGCCTACCTGGACCTCCTAAAAGCCTTCGATACAATACCCCACTCGGGCATTATAGATAAGCTCACCAACTTAAATATAAACCCCTATGTCACTAGATGGGTTGCAAACTGTCTCAAGGACAGAACCCTTTAAAGCCAACCATTCAGGCTTTGTAAGATTAAATCTAATATATTCTTTTAAAAACACAGCATACTCAGTTTCCACTTTCTTACACAAAACACTTTCAAAGGCCCTCAAAACAAAGGAATTTTTGGGTGGACAAAAAGAACTACAGGCAGGCAAACAAGGTACTGTTAGTTTACCATAACCAGTAAAAAAGCACTCAGTGTTCTGAGAAATGCTTACAGAATCAGAAATGGCATCAGTAGTAGATTCAGGATCAGAATCACCCACAGCAAAATCAACAACTCCCTCGGTGTTATACTCATATAGAGAAAGATCCATTAAAGGATCATACTGAATAGACAGATCTCCAGTATCAAGTGAAAAGGCAGTATCAGCATCAACAATATTAGCGCTCACACTAGGTGCATCATTTTCAAACTGCATATTGTTAGAAATACTTTTAAATTCAAAATATACTTTGAAATAAAGCTTCCTACAGAAGCGTTTAACATCTAACAATAAATCTGAAAGAGCTGGTATCTTAGTTGGGACAAATTTACTGCCCTTATCCAGTACCAGCAACATATCAGAAGTAACAATGAAATCGCTCAAATTAACAATATGCATAGAGTTCACATTACTTTGAACACAAGCAGCATCATCAAAGTTGTAGTTCCTGAAAGCGGAAAGGGGAACAGAAGCAAAGTTCAACAAAGTGGCATTATCAATATCTTCGGTTACGATCCTTTTGTCGCGACTTACGTTTAAATCCCTGGCGAAAATTCCATCTGCCTTGTTCTTCCGTGTCCGAGGCTACGCCAGTGTCGTCTATAATATCCACTCTTTCAAAAGAAACACTTTTCTTACTTGCAGCTGTATCCGACGATGAGACTGACGAGTCTCGGCCACTAGGAGAACTACGTGAACTTCCTTACGCACCTTTCATTTGGAACATACCATTCTTCCGTTTGCGCTGCCAAGAATACACCAAGTTCTTTTTAAAGTCGCTAACATCTCTATTGAGCTTTTTCTTCTTCCTCGAGATGACATCACATTCAACTTTCGAAACTTCATCATTGATATTTTTCATAGCCGAAAGAAATGCTGTATTAGGGTATTCGTTAGATAAACTGACCTCACCTTCTGCAATTTGCGTTTGGATTAACCCCAGACTTCTCCAGTTGCGTTTAATTAGAATCTTTAACCAACTGAGAGTACACTGCAATGAAGCTGCCTTCCATTCCTCTAAATAAACATTTTCATCTTCTGAAAATTTATAAGCAGGCAGTTTATCAATTCTCAAACCTGTAGGTGTAATAGAAAGTTCAACATACTTCTCCAACAAACGTATGTCATAAAATAAAGAGGTCTCCTTAATTCTCAGTTTTTTCAAATCTTCAAACTTCTTGTCAAAAGTGTTGTTACCAGACACAGTCCATGGATCGAATTGGGCCAACTTGTCATCCCTTTCCTCGGCCAAGTTGGCGAACAAAAATCCATTAACATTTGAATTGGACATTATAAAAGCAAACTGGCTCAAGGACAGAACCCACATGGTTAGAATTGCTAGAGCCATGTCAGACTCCAAACCAGTTACAAGTGGCATCCCACAAGGCTCAGTCCTGGGACCTCTCTTGTTCGGTATATATTTCTCAGAGGTACAGGCCAATACGGAAGGACTGTGGCTGACCAAGTTCGCAGATGACTGCAAACTGGGCGCCAAAATCGACTCTCCAGCCGACACAAGCTTCCTACAAAAGGGCCTCATAGAAACAGACAACTGGTGCCAGAGCCATGGCCTCAAGCTAAATGCCAAAAGGTGTATAGTCATCCCCTTCGGCAAAAAAAGTGCCCACAAATTACCACATAGATGGTGATCCATTAAGTACGGAAGAAGTAATTAGGGACCTGGGGACCCAAGTTGATAGCAATCTCTCATTCGACAACCACGTGGCCAAAGTGGTAAGAAAAACATTGTATATAGCCCACCTAATCATGAAGGGATTCACATCTAGATCAGGGGAGGTCATCGTGCCTCTTTACTCATCCCTCATCAGGCCCATAATTGAGTACAATGCCCCTTTTGGGATGTACCTTACCAGACACCTGCAGCAACTGGAAAGACCCCAAAAGTACCTCACCAAGAGGATCAAAGGGCTCAAACAGATGCCATATTTTGTCCGGTTAAAGAAACTCCAGCTCTACTCAGTGGCATACCGCCTGCCCAGAGGTGATCTGTGCCTGACGTATAAAGCCATGTCCAACCCGGAATTAATGGACATGCTGCACCTTAGAAAATCCAAATCCCATCGAGCTACGCGCTCAAGAGACTTGAACCTCAGCACTGAAATAAATAGGACATGCTGGAGGGACAGATTCATAACCCAGAGGCTCCCTTCACTCTGGAATAAAATCCCAGTCCAGGTTAGGCAGAGTCCCTCATTGACTCTCTTCAAGAGGAATCTTGATGAGTGGATGGGAGATCATAGATTTACTCTGGGTATCACTTCTGTGTCACTGTTAGACAGAGGCACAGTATACTAACCTCGAAAAAGGGCATAGCAAAATTAATTTAAAATGGGTGGCGAAAGCCAAACACACTTTGGCTAGGCTTGCAAATGCCCTAGGGCAGATAGCCTAGTATGAACATATGAACCTATGCACTTCTAATTATGAGACTGAATTACAGTCACACTCTGTGACACTTGCAAATCCTATCATCCACAGGGTGAATAATGTTTTGGCCACACAATGATTGCATACCACTAACATATCTGCAGTGTGCCATATTAGGAGTGCAAGTTATCCTGTGTTGTGTGACATTTATAGTGTGCTTTTACATTGTGCAACTACAAAAGTACGATGCTTGAGGCCAGCTGTGTGTCTTTTACCCTTGTACTGTGTATACTATTCTACAAAGACATATATGACGTGCACCTATGTGTACCAATGTGTTATTTTGTACTTTGGACACTTTTTAGCACGAACAACCAGCTACTAAAAAGTGGTGATGTCATCCATTTAACTGTGCACTGTCTCAGTTGTACTTCAACATGGTCATTTGGTACTTGTGATTCAGGCACTGCTTAGCTTGTGTTCTTGGGTAGTTGCTTTAAATCCATCCATTACTGCTCAGACTACATTGTGTCAGTGTTTTTATGACTGTACATGTCAGTAACTCTGTTGTTAACCACATTTGCTTTGTACACTTATAGATGTTGATCCTTTTTACTAAAAGCTATGACAATTTGTCACATAACAATGCTTTATTCAGAGTAATGACATGTGATTCCATTTTCCTTAGATAACATATGTAGGAAATGCTTTCCTCTGGCAACTCTGGAGGGAATGAAACAACATGCTGTCTGTTGTTGACCTACTTCAACAATTACAGGCATACAGATCCCTTGCAACAATAAAATTATGTCACGCCTTCATATAACAACATATCTCATAACTGTAGTGATATTTCTATCATTGTGCATTCATCTTGTAAAGTATATATTGCCTGTTGTCAGCTGATCATGTGTTCAACATCCACTTTCAGTGCTTGTTAGCATTGTTGTGCTTTATACTGTAATGTCTGAATGGCATCTTTCCCAGTTATAGTGTGTCCATTTACAGTGCGAGAGTCCACCACCATCCCTTTCATCTCAAAGATTGTTTATCACAAAGAACAGGACTTTGGAGGCACTATACCAGCTTCTGGAAAGTGATTCAGTAGTTGGCACAAAAAAACTATATCAGGTTGCAAGGCAAAGACAGAAAGTTAAAGAAGATAGACATCCTTCATAAAGGATACCAGCAACAACCTGCGGACCAGTCCACAGGACATCAAAGGCAGATGGAAGGAGTACTTCCAGCAGCTTCTGAAGGAAGAAAATCCCACAGAAGCTGTACTGCCCCAGACACAGCCTACAATGAGAGAAGAAGAGGAGCCCACCCTAGAAGAAGTAAGAATAGAACTAGGGAAAATTACATTAGAGAAAGCAGCAGGCTCTGATGAGGTAACACCAGATATGATAAAGAGAGACAGTGTAGAAATGGCTTCTGAGGGTACCCATAGCAGTATAGAGAGAAAGGTGTATTCCAAATGACTGTAGAATAAGCATACTCATGCCAGTGTACAAGAACAAAGGGGACATCCACAACTGTGAGCAGTACAGAGGTATCAGACTCCTGTCACATTGCATGAAAGTTCTGGAAAGGGTGAATGATAAATGGATATGCAGAGTAGTAGAAAGTAAGATGGGAGGTGAGCAGTTTAGATTCAGATCAGGATGCAGCACAACTGACCCGATATTTGCAATAAGACAGGTAGCTCAGAAGAAGCTAGAAATGAGAAAAGAGTCCAACTGGACATTCCTAGACTTGGAGAAAGCATATGACAAGGTCCAAAGAAAGCTGATTTGGGCAGTATTGTGGTGGTTTGAAGTCCCAGAAACACTGGTAGAATTAGTGCAGGCTATGTACAAGGACCCAATGATTCAAGTATGAACAGTGATTGGTCTCATAGAGGGATTCCTAGTGGGAGTGGGTGTGCACCAGGGTTCATCTCTGATTCTACTGCTGTTCATTCTGGTGATGGACTACATTAGCAAATAGGTCAGAGAGGACAGATCAACAAAGCTCCAGTTGTAGAAAAGATCAAAGAGAACAGATCATGGTGGTTCAAGCACAGATGCAGGAAAGCAGACAAGAAGCTGGTGAAGAAGATTTGGGACAGACAGGAAGAAGGTAGGGGAAAACAATGACATCCAGAAAAGAGGTGGATGGACTATGTGAGAGAAGATCTGTGACTGTCAGGTATGAGTGTCGAAGAAGGCAGGAGTGTAGCATTGAATCGACAGAGATAGTGGCAGTTAACACAACACCTCAGCTCCATGTAGAAAATGGGAAAAAGGGAGTTGTTGATGATGATGACATATGATGTCATACGTTAGCATAGGTGGATTGTCATAATAGTGTTAAGACTTCCACTGTGGTGCTTGTGGTTCAACTACATGTCATTAGTCAGTATTGTCACATGGCTTGTTGCTCATTTCCTAAAAGGGCAGCATTATATGAATGTACCCACATTACATAAACACTATTGTAGCTAGTTATTCCCATCCATTTTTATGCTGGATAATGATATAACATGCATGGCAGTGAAATCTTTATTTGGGGCATGTAATGCTGTGAGTGTTACTGTGGCATGTGTGTTGATTACTGGCTTGTACAGAATACCTACACAGATAGACTGTGGTTCAATTCCAGGATAGTGTGTGTCCTACATGACAAAAACAGCTTCCTTATCAAAGAAGCTGTCATATTGTAATGCTCACTGTTCTGTGGACAGTAACATGTAGCTCCTTTCCAGCATTGTGTATAAATCTGATAGTTCATATTATAGTCATAACTCCTATCTTAATGCACACATTTAATTCAGTTATTTGTGACAGCCTCCATTGCTATCTGATGTGGTGCATGCAGTCAATACTGAGGTCTGGAGAGAGTCTTGTATAGTAGGCGGGGGTTAGAATCTGGTAACGTCTGTCTGTCAGAGAACAGTGGCTTACAGGCAATAATATTTATGGCACACTCAAAGGGACACCTTTTTCAGGCATTTTTCTACCAGGTGGGCCATCCATACACCTTATATGATAGGAAAGTGCTGTAAGCCCTTCAAAGATGTTCTTCATGACATAACGCACATGCATATTTCTGTGATGACCATGAGTCTTATGCATGTCTCTGACATCTGTTCCGACATGTGTTTGAAAATGACATGATGCAAGTGCTTCTTATGCAATTCACTGTTCAGATGCATTCCATATTTACAAGATAATTATGCTCTGTATTACGTCTTTCTTCGGACATGTCAATAGTGCAACTGTTTTCATCACACTATGCAGCTTAATGGCAGATAAGTGACTCTGTAAACATTTCTTACTGTATGGATTGCTGCCAGACCATCAGAAAATGTGATTGGTCCTCTGTTGCAACACTTCTATTGTTTTGCAGCTTTTGAATTGGTGTTATGTTACTGTTTCATATAATTCCATGTGAGCATGCCCAGTATTACAATGTCGAATAAATTTACAAATCAGCAATGGCAAAAAAGGCCTTCTGACATGTCATCCAGTCTGTCTTGACATTTGTCACTTATGTATGTCGTGTGTTATTAGATTAGCGTTTAGCATTTATATAACTGTACAACACTTGCTTGTCTATTATATGCTCATATGTGATGAACCCCTTTCCTACTGGTGCCACTGTCATTTCTTTGCAAAAACAAGTCCATTTCTGATTTACCTGATGTTTTAACTGTAGTCTTTTTTGAATACAGCAGTGGTGTCAGCTTGCATACAATGTATATACATCTCAGATGAAATAACTACATTCTATGCATTCATCCCATAAAGTTTCTTGTGTCCTTAATAACTGTTATCTCATGTTAGCATTTAATTCATGTAAATCACATTTTACTCCCCTTTGTTACATCACAGCTTTATGATCCCATCACTTCCTTTATTATTGTGGCCATTTTTCTTTATTTGCATAACTGTGGGATTGTCATTGACATTAATTATCATTACATCAATATAGGCAGATTTATGTCATAAATGCTTCTTACACACTTTTATCATATTTGCATGTGGGATATGGGTACACTTTAAAGATTTCATCTTCAACATTAAATTCATTATAACAGAATTTAGTGTACCAGTTCCCGCATGTCACTTCCCATTGTCATCATTATAACAGAACTTAGTGTACCAGTTCCTGCATGTCACTTCCTGTTGTCTGTATTCTTTCCCTGTACTTGCCTTTAATATGTTTAGGCTATGGTGCATGCTCACATCTGAGCATTGCCTATATGCAAGCCGTTTTTTTTACAGTCATAGGTTCATAGATTAGTACTAGGCTAACTGCCCTTGTGGGGCATTTTAAGCCTAGCCAATTACCGAATGTGAGAATCAAACCCTGCACCTTGTGTTTGTAAGGCAAACACCTTAACCATTATACCAACCTCCCTCCCTCCGTTCTGTGCTTGTACTTGCAAGCACTTTTCCACAGACATGAACACTACTGCTGGCTATGAAAAGGTGCTTGCAAATGGGTAGGGGTGATGAGCAGCATACATATTCAATTAGAACTGCTGCTCATAGGGCTAACACACTTAAATCATGTAGGCATAGAGCAGTGTCTACATGATCGTTAATGTTTGTTACATTTCCCTGAGAAAGCTGTATGCTTAACTGGTGGTGTGCTCAGAATGGAAACAGTGACCCATTTTATTGCCCCAACACTTGGAGTAGTGTAGATAAGACTTATTAGAATTCCACTCAGAGGGCAGGATTCACGAAGCCTCCGTGTAAGAGTTACAAGTCTTATACGGAGGCTGCAGCTAAACAGTGTGACATCAGCATGCTATGCATATTCATGAGGGCATGCTGACTCACACCCAAGGCTAACACGGTCCGTGTAAGAAAGTAGGGGGCGTGTCCACAGGGCAAGTCCTGCAAATGGACACGCCCCCAGAAGAGTAACAGTCCCAAAAGTAAACCCCCACGACAGAGTCCGCGTAAATGTCAACAAACACAACACAACACATGCCCCCACAGACTATAAACATAAAAATGTAAAAATGAACATGTTATATTTTGGTTTTAAAGATGTTTGCCTGTGATTGCGCTCGTTTGTGTGGGCGTGCCCATCGCTTAGCCACAGTTAGCAGTCAGAGGAAAAGCATATAAGATCTAAATATGCAAAGTAAGCCAAGAAGCAATAGCGTAGCGGTAGAGACGTCGACTGAAGAAGAGGCAGTCATGGTTCGAGCCCCCACAACATCAATTTTTATTTTTAGTGAAATAAGCACGAAACAATTCCCTGACATATATGTACATATACAAAATTATATTTTATGTAAAATGTAATGAAATGGGCCATGTATTTTGAAGAAATGTGTGATAATAAAAAAGAAACAAATGTCAGAAGTGCCTGTAGCTGAGCTACACTCTAACAAGCTGAGTATATCTGCCCGTAGGTGAGCAGTGGTTTAACAGGTGTAAAATGAGTGCCCGGGGTTGAGCAGCATTTTAACACACTGAAACTGTGTGCCCGTAGCTGAGCTGAGCATAATATGCGTGCTGACAGCCAAATGACAAGTAAACCAGCGTGACCCGTTTGCGCGGAGCTGCGCACCGTGCCAACAAGCTAACCAGCGGGCAACGTTGAGCAAGCTGTATCAAAACTGCCTTTACACAGACACACCTCCTAGCCTGTGTAGACAGCCATAAAAAAAACAAAGCAATGGCCAGGCTCGAACTCAGGATACCATGCACCATAGTCAAAGTACTGAACCACTAAGCCATGACAGTTGCTCTTCGAAATGCAGTAATAGCATATATATAGGAATGAATGGAAAGAGAAGCATGACAAAGCAGGTTTTGTGAAGCTGATACATTTCCAAAATGGCCAATCACAGATAAGTGCGGGAAAAACGGCATATATAAGCCCCATAGGCGGGAATACACAGCATAACTGATTGTGGAACCGATTTGCAGTCAGGATGGCAGGTGTAGGAGAGGGTAGTTGCTTCCGAGCACAGAGGTGGGGCATTGAGGAGTCCAAATATATGGTTTGGCTCCTCGTCCACGATCATGAGCCCAACTCATGCAGGGCCAGGTCCTGTGGGGACCATACAAGGCTGAGGCGTGGGACCAGTTGGCACATGATCTCACCAGTGCCACAGGAATACCAAGGACTGGTGAACAGGTCCGTCACCACCATGCGGACCTGAAGAGACGGAAGCAGGACCAACTGAACCGTTGGATCCAGGAGGCCCGGCAAATGCCCAACGCCCTACTACTGAGTAAGTTACATGTAATTATTTATGTAGAAAGTTAACCTAGCTGATATTATGGAGATGTGTATTCCAATATTACTTCATTTATATTGCAGCTGCAGGTGTCCGTTCTGCGAATCGTCGAGCCTATGCCAATAGGCTTGTGCGGTTGCACCACCAGGCAGGTTAGTAATTCTCTCCCTGTAACTGTTAAAAAATATAAGTATGACAGCTTGCATAAGAGTGCTGTGTAGTCACTTATTAATAAAAAGTGCAAGTAACAGTGTAAGAGAGATTCTGCTAGTACTGTGTGATTACATAAGTGTGATGCAGCCTGTAATCCAAAAATAAAAATGAAACAAGTCTGAAATAAAGATGTTCCACCTGTAATATAATAGTACATAACCTACAGCAGGCTGTAAATTACAACTATACAAGCTGAGTAAAACACGTGTGAAACATATCCCCGTTTAAAATCTGAAACATGATACAAGTGAGACTGTTGGAAAGGATTGTTGTAACCAAGTAAAACATGTCAATAAAGCCTAGAATTAAGTACCATCCTGAATTGTAAAATAAAACAATTGAGAGTGTGAGAAAGAGGTATGAATCCACCAATAAAGTTGTAATAACTCCTGAATAAAGTATACTGCAGTCAGTACAGAATGAAATAAATGTGACAGGCACAACCAAACAGTGAAATGTGTGGAATAAAGTACTGAAGCTGAAATGTGTGTCCCACAATTTGGATATGTTGCTGTACCTTTGCAATATGCAGATAGTATGGTTGTATGAAATACCAAACATCCACAGTTGTCTAGAGCCATATAAAGCAAATGTAGCAGGATGCTGTAGCTGAACAGAGCCAGATATGAATGTGTATGAATAAAAATGCAATGTATATTAATGTAGCAGTAACATTCCCATCACCAACATGCATAAGTTTACACATAGGAAACTGTAGTCAGACCTGTAGTGTGTATATATCTGCAGCTAGTAGAAATGTACAGCATATGTATAGGTATTTGAAGTTGTTAATGAAATATTTCTTCACCCTACCCTATAACCACAAATAATCCATTCCACATGAAATGGGTATGTGTCTTCACAATTAACTCCCCTGGACATTTGTCCTTTTGGTTCATACATATTTGCATGTACATTGATGCATGTGCCCTGTTCATACATCCAAACCTGATGGCCTGTTGCCATCAATCAACCCTGCATGTTGTTGGATTGTGTATTGTTGTTCAAAATATGCATGTGTTATGCTTGCTGTTCAATGGCTTGAATTTATGGGTGTTTGGTTAATGGGAATACTAATGCATGCTGCTACAACTAATTGTGAATGGTATTGTACGTTACTAACCTAAACTGTCATAAAATAATGCAAAACATAGGACAACAGGGGAAGGCGGGTTCCAGCGGACCCACCTCTCCCACCTCAGCTGGCGAGTGCACCTGGCAGTAGTGCCCAGGCCGGACCCTCCTCCGGTGGCCCTGTGCCACCTGCGGGTGGAAGTGCTGCAGGGGATGGGGCTCGTCCCCCCTCTGCAAGTGTGGCCAGAGGAGAACATCCACTCACCCTCCGTAGTGTCCGGACTGTGGTGCGTAGGGAGATCAGGCATGCTGTGCTTGGGCCCCTACGCCAGCTTGAGGCATGGGTGGCACAACTCACGGGCGTGCCTGCTGCCCATCCTACACAGCCCCCAGCACAGCCCCGTCCTGGGCAGTGAAGGCACAGTGGCAACTGCCCATGGGTGGGGATCTCAGTTCCACTGTTGCCATCTGTGGGCTCATGGGCTCGAGATATCCAAACATCCATCCCCATCAATTGTGTATCCCTCCCACATGTGTCATACACCACCCCTGTATGTGTCTTGTTTGTCTTGTCTGTTAACCTCCCCTACCTACCTCCCCAGCTATACCGACTTCCTGTACCTGACATACCACTCTCACCTAAAAAAAAAAAAGGCACTCTGTACCCACAAAAAAAATATGCCCCATACATAGCTGCCCATTTTGCACACATGTCTGCTGGACATGCAAACTGGCAATTACAATTGGCTGTACAACAAATATTGTTGTCCTCACCCCTCTCTCAGGGGTGGAAGGTTTCAAATTTCACACCAAATTACAAACATATGCACAGCTGTTGCTGATGAAGAAATTGGTAGCTATGGGCCTTTCCTACATCCCTCCTGCAAAACCCAAGCTTGTTTTCCTACTGTCCTACCCTCTTTGTGCCCCCTTTTTCACCACTTTCCTATCTCCCCATTTTCTTTTCTTTAAAAGAAATTAGCGCGGGTGTGCGCGAGAGTAAGCACTTTTAAGCAGTAGTAAGCGATAGTGCGCTTCTGTGCGCTTAGCTAAGCGTGTGTGTGCGAAGCTAAGCAACAGTGCGCATGCGTGAGCTCTGCACAAACCAGCGCTAACCTGCTTACAACTGCTTAAAAGTGCCTTAGTCACTCTGAATGACAAGACCTGTAGTTTGCTCAGCAGCAAAATAAAATACCTCTGTCAGTCTCGAACACAGGACCTTGGAATCACTAGTCTGCATGACTTACCACTAAGCCATGACTGCTATACAAGAACATTGTGCTGAAAGAAATATATCATGAAATAGTATAAATTAATTTAAAGGGAATATAGCAAGTCTAGTACACAAAGCATGTCATGTATATTTACTGTCAAATCTAGTGGATTTGTAAAATAGTACTGTGGGAAGAGAAACAGCCATGCTAGTTGGTAGCTAGTAGGTAATAATGTCACAGTAGCACCTGGCAAGGCACACACATACACAGAGCATGATAAACACTGCCATAGTTGAATAGTTAAGAGCCCAGACATAGCAACTGTGACTGAGCTACAGGGATGTCCCTGATGTGAAAACAAATGTCAACTGTGCCCCACTGACTCCCTGTGAAATGTACTAACAGTAGGCAGAAAGGCGTTACAACACATGCAGTGGTAACTATGAATCACTGAAAGTATGCACCACTTGCACGTCACAAATGGTGTAGTAATACATATGCTCAAAATAACCCACAGTCACAACTGCAGAATATTAGAATATTTCATGGCAGTATCCCACTGATATGTACCATTCCATGAGGCTGATGAAAGATGCACCTGAGAGTATCTGAGGCCTGCTCAGCAGCATGATCAAATACCCTTGTAAGTGTCAAGGCCCACACCATGGCCAGACCACACTGCAGGCAGTACCACCTTACCACAACAAACACATAGGGAATTGCTGCCCAAACAGATATAGCAAGCATTACAAGCTGTGAATGTAAATGGAAAATAGGAAAGCCATAGCAACACATTACAGGAAAGACACCTAGCAGGCATACAAGGAGTGAATGTAAAGGGCAAATATTGAAGCCATAGCAACAGATTGCAAGAGCCACTGCTATATACCAGTTACACCACAATTCCCACAGGAAAGCACACACATCCATATACACAGTATTACTAGTCGTAGGTGTCAGTTTACATACACACGGAGAAGAGGAAACTGGAGGAAGGAATACTTAGGTTACAGTACAACATGCATTGCAGTGTCTACAACACAGCCTGAAATATGAGAGAAATACCAACCCTTACACTCACAGAACAGTGTCCACAGCAAACCAGCATGGTCCCCACCCTGCTAATCTGAAAGGGCTACGCCTACCTAACAAACCTTTTTATAGCACTGTCCTGAAATCACAGTGAGAACTGCAATCACTACACAACAGGCTACATGCAATTAGTAAATGCTGGCTAACAATTGGTGCAGAGGCCATCACATGGACATGTGCAGATACCTACAAAAGCATCCTGTACTCCCGGTCCACAATGCAATACTTTCATTGCACCCTCTGGAGGTAGAGACAGAGAGAGAGAGAAAGAGAAAGAGAAAGAGAAAGAGAAAGAGAAAGAGAAAGAAAGAAATAAAAAAATAAAGTAACAACGAAACAAACAGGTTGACAGCAGGCCAAGTATCTGAAAGCCTACGCAAACAGCTGCAACAAACACAGGTAATGTAAAGTACTAATATAATAGTCTACATACTGTGAACCCTCCATATGTGTTATTGGTCTGTATCTATGTATATGAAGATGTGCTTAAGGCCGGGGACATACTGCAACTGTCACTGAAGGCTGTACATACATATGTATGTGAAGGTAGCTATGTGCACATATTAATGTAGGCTGTAGTGCAATGTACAATGTAGGTTGTACAGTAATGGATGTTCATCAGTACGTTACTGTGTGTATACATATGTGGAACTAAAAAGGATTATATATATATCTATCATGTGTATACGTATGTATATTGAGATATGTATGTATATATATATATATATATATATATATATATAATATGCATATATGTATACATAGATAGAGAGGGATGTAGAAATACATAGACATATATAGTTTCACAGTGTCATAGTTTCGTACTAGGCTATCTGCCCTGGGGCATTTATAAGCCTAGCAATAGTGATGTGGCTTTCGCCACCCCATGTAATGGTACAAAAGTGTACAGAATAGATGTAGAATACTGTGCCTCTGTCTAGTAGTGACACAGTGAAGACCCCCTTACATAATAGAATTAGTTTACTGTGCCTCTGTCTAGTAGTGACACAGAGATGACCCCTGGGGTAAACCTATGATCTCCCATCCACTCGTCAAGATTTCACATGAAGAGAGTCAGTGAGGGGCTCTGCCTAACATGAACTGGGATTCCGTTCCAGAGTTTGGGAAACCTCTGAGTTATGAATCTGTCCCTCCAGCATTCCTATTCATATTTGTGCTGAGGTTTAAATCTGTAGCTCTTATGGTTCTGATGGATTTGGATTTTATGAGGTGGAGCATGTCCATCAATTCCTGATTGGACATGGCCTTGTATGTCAGGCACAGATCACCTCTAAGTAGGTGGTATGCTACTGAATAGAGCTGGAGTTTCTTTAGTCTGGCAGCATATGACATATGTTGGAGACCCTTGATCCTCTTGGTGAGGTACTTTTGGGGTCTCCCTAGCTGTTGCAAGTGCTGGGTGAGGTACATACCAAATGGGGCATAGTACTCATTCATGGGCCTGATAAGGGAGGAGTATAGGGGTACAATGACCTCCTTTGATCTGGATGTGAATCCTTTCATGATAAGGTGGTCAAGGTAGTAAGTCTTTCTAACCACTTTGGCAATGTGGGTGTCAAATGAGAGGTCACTATCGACTTGTGTCCCCAGGTCTCTGATTACTTTTTCTGTACTCAGTGGGTTACTGTCTATGTGATAGTATGTGGGTACTTTGTTTTTTCCAAAGGGGATGACAATACATTATTTGGCATTCAGTTTAAGGCCATGACCCTGGCACCAGTTGTCCGGTTCAGTGAGGCCTTTCTGTAGGATGTATGTGTCAGCTGGTGTATTGACTATGGCGCCTAGTATGCAGGCATCTGCGAACTTTGTCAGCCACTACCCTCCCATGTTTGCTTCCACATCTGAGAAATAACTGCCGAACATGAGGGGTCCCAGGACAGAGCCCTGTGGGACACCACTTGTGACTGGCTTTGAGTCTGACATGGCTCCATTGATTTTGACTTTATGGGTTCTATCCTTTAGCTGGTTTGCAACCCTATGGATTTACATTTCAGCTGTTGAGCTTGTCTATGATGCCAGAGTGGGGAATTGTGTCGAAAGCTTTAGCCAAGTCCAGGTAGGCTGTATGGACTGCTTTGTCCTCGTCAATGGCTCTAGTGACTGTTTTGAAAAGGTCAACCAGGTGCAAAAGGCAGGATCTGCCCTTTACAAAGCCAAACTGGATGGGATCAAGTGTCTGTAAGTCCCCAATGTCTCTGTGTATGAGTTCCATAATGAGTCTTTCCATAGCTTTGCAGACCAGGCTGGTTAAGCTTATGGGGCGGTAGTTACCAGGGTCTGTAGAGGTGCCTCCTTTGTGGAGTGGGACTACTGTTGCTGTATGCCAGTGTTCAGGTACATATCCTGTAGTAAGGCTATGGTTAAATAGCATTTTATGTGCGGGTTTAGCTCCTCTCGAAGTTCACGTAGCACGCAACCAGGGATACCGTCGGGTCCCATTGATGCTGTGTTTATAGCTTTGCTGAGGGCGGTTCTCAGCTGGACATCTGAGAGGACAGGGAGGTTACAGTCAGCTGGGATAAGTATTTCTTCTTTTGGGGGTGAGGGAGGGGAGAAATTTGCACTGAACCTGTCTGCCAGAATGTTGGCAATATCTGTGTATTCAGTGTATTTTTTGTCATTGTGAACTAACTCTGAACATATCTGAGGGTTTCCGCCCAGGTTTCTAACATAGCAGAAGAAGGCCTTGTGGTTATCTTTAGTGTCCATAGCGATATTTCCCTCAAAGATGGCCTTGCATGTTTTTATGAGAGAACTTAGCTTTCTACTTGTGCTGGTCAGAGATGCCTTCTCTTTATGGGATTTTGCTCTGTCGTGCAGTAGCTTCCTTCTTTTGTTATACAATTTGTTCATGGCTGGGGACCACCAGACAGGATGCCTGCTGTTGGTGGAGAGGGTCTTGGTTTTATTTGGGATTGCATGATCCATGCATTCCTGGAGATGTCCCTAGAAAGCATTTGTGAAGGATTCTGCATTGTGGGATGTGGTTTCCACTGGCCCAGTGGGCTTAATGGATACCATCTCAGTTTTAAGAAGTGTAAAGTTGGCTTTTGAGAAGTTTTTCATTGTAGTCTTTTGTGTTGTGGGTGGAGGTGGGATATGTATACCCAGGGTGATTAGTTTGTAGTCAGATGTCACAAGTGAGGGGTATACTTCCTGTGTGTAGCACATTGTCCCCATGTTTGTGATGATCAGGTCTAGTATATTATCTCCCCTTGTGGGAGAGGTGACTAGCTGTTCCATTGCATTTGAATTTATGAATTCCAGGAACCTTTGGGCTAGGGTGTTTGTGCTAGAATAATGCACCCAGTCTATGTTAGGGTAGTTGAAGTCTCCCAATATGATGGTGTTTGGTGAGACATTCATATCCTCCAATGTGTTCAGGAAGGCTGAGTGGGGTTCCTGAGATTGGGAGGGTGGTCTGTAACATGCTACCAGTTGTATAGCAGTTTTGCTATGGTTAGTTGCACCTGGATGGTCTCTGATGCTTCATGTGTTGCCACTAACCTGGACGTGTGGGTGTCCTTGATGAATATGGACACTCCCTTTTTGTTTTGGCTTGGGTTTTGGGGCAAAAAAGCATGATACGAGGTATAGCCTGGTAGCACTGGTGTGCTCTCAGGAGCCTTGAACCAGGTTTCAGTTACTGCACAGACATCGAGATTGATAGAATATGTAATGCAGATATATGTAATACACACATACATATATAGATATATGTAGATACATATACATATACAGACAGATCTGACTGTCAACAGATATGTCTGTATATGACTATCTCTCTCTCTCTGTCCCACCCTCTCACTCTCTCTCTCCCTCTGTCTCTCTCTCTCTCTCTCTCTCTCCCTCTCCCCATGTATATATATATATATATATATATATATATATATATATATATATATATATATATATATATATATATATATACATATACAGATATATGCATATAAATATATATATATATATATATATATATATATATATATATATATATATATATATATATATATATATATGCTGAGTGAGGCACATGTGTGCAGATGTATTGCAACAGCTGTCTGGTGACAAAGGCATGGAGTGAATACCAGTGTGGATACTGGAGTACCATACCCCATTCCAAAACACTGACACCAGTAACCACCACATATGTGCATGCCTGCCCACCACTGCATGTGTCAGGGGGGAACAGGGGCAACAAGTGTTCAATAGGCTCCCCATTGATATACACAGTGGCACACTAGTCCTGTAATACCTGTACATGGAATGTGTCAGCAGACATGGTGTGTCAGCTATGGACATGTAGGTCACTCTACCCCTGTACACCCCACAATGTCCTACATGGTATGTACCTCCCATGACAGCTACAGATATGGAGAAGGACACAGACATACGTAAGTAACTGTGTCAATGCACTCAAACACATTACCTATGCAGAGTGACTGACAAGACCACAGAGCGCACCCAGACTACCTACATAGAGGTTACCACTGCTGGATATACATAGTTAGGTCACACCCATGACAGTTGTCCAACAACCATGGTAACACCTCCAACATCCACAACCCAAATTACTTATGTCTGTCGTCCTTGTCACCGCAGTAAAGAGAACATGGTGGAGGTACAGGTCCCTACCCACAGATAAGACATACCCTGGAGTAAACCACACAGCATTAAGAAGCAAGGCTCTCCATGAGTAGATGTCAGACATACTCCTGCTGAATGTTATGCAGATAGGTAATATGCCGTATGAGTCACCCTGTGTAACTGTTTGACAGAAGCAGGTACGATCACATCACATGTGTCACAAGGGGCAGGGTAGCATAACAGTATGCTGCTGTAGGCCCAGGGCCAATAGCATACTACCTACCTAAGACACAATTCACACCCACGAACCCATTGCAAACCAAATATGTGAGGTGGAATGAGTGTGCCAGTGACTGGGTGCATGTTATGTACTGGTGTGATTGCTCACCATGACTGTCTGTCTGTCATGGTAGTGTGTGTCCTTGGTGTGAGGCCAGAGACAGATGTGTGAGGTATTGCGATCAAAACATACTACATTGTCAAATGTTGTGCTGTGTTACCCTGTATGTGACTGTGGTGTAGGTAGGGTTATGCCAAGCAAGAGTAGTGTGCATTACCAGTGAAATATGTAACATGCATTGCATGCAGTGCATGGGTTGATAATGTTCCCCATACAGTACCTTGATACAAACCCCCAGTGTGAGGTTGTGCATTGGACCTGAACCAGTGTGCTGACTGCTGGAGTATACTAGTCTGTCGTGTGGAGTGTGCCAGGTACTGTTGCACAATTGTCGGCTGAGCACTGATATCTGGTCATTTACATGTGTATCCTCCAGTAGACAGACAGATGCTATATATGGGGGTTAAGTTATATCACTGCAGTCGAGTATTATGTGCATTATGTGTGCCATATTTTGCTGACATATATTGCTGACATATTTTTCTTCTCCTTTTCAGGGCTATGGTTCACCAGTGAAACCCTGTGTACTCCACTGCGGAGGAGGAAGAGATACACCAGAGCCTGGTGCAGGATTTTGCAATACTCTTTTCCCGCACCAGCCAGAACCAGCAGGAGAGGGCTGCACTGGGGCAAGACGTGGTCCGTCATGTAAATGACATAGGCACACATAACCGGACATATGAGCAGGTACGCCATCACTGCAGTGATTTAATTAGAAATGTCCATCAGCGTGCATCGGATATCCACAGGCAACAGCTTGCCACAGGTGGTGGGGTGGCTAGACATCCCCCCTCACCAGACTGGAGGGACTACTCCTAAGTTTTGTGGCTCCAGCCCAACAGCAACAACAGCAGCAGCATACATGCGTAATGATGGAGGCTGGAGCCACCCAGCAGCAGGACACGGAGCATGCAGGTAACATGCCATATGTATAGTTGACTGTTCTGTACACTGTTAGTTTATGCATGTATGAGGTGTGTCCTCGTTTTGTAGCTGTTATCTTGGTAATTATTGTGCAAGAGTGATATTCTCAATATCAGCAGTAGACCTGTGGAAGCCAACTGTTGCACTACTGAACTGTATCATACTCACAGTATCAATGGCACAGTTGTGCCCACTGACAATAAATGTCTCATTTCTGCAGGTCCCTCTGGTGTAACAGCAAGGCAGCCTATCAATGCTGGTGAGTGTGTAATAACAATACCTTTAATATTCTTGATACTAATAGTAAAAACAGGCTGAAGCAGTAGTGCTATGTGTTTGATTGCAGGTGTGTTTGTGTCTGTGTGTTGATATCTCATATACTGAGGAGTGTGCATGTGTGCATGTGTGCATGTGCCCTGTGTGCATGTGTGCATGTGCCCTGTGTGCATGTGTGCATGTGTGAATGTGTGCATGTGCCCTGTGTGCATGTGTGCATGTGTGCATGTGTGCATGTGCCATGTGTGCATGTGTGCATGTGCCCTGTGTGCATGTGTGCATGTGTGCATGTGTGCATGTGTGTATCAGTGGTGACATCGTGTACACATTGTAAACTGTGTTTCCTGTCTTACTCCCACAGGTTCTGGTGCTGCTCTGGTGTTGTGGAGCAGGGAACCTGAATCAGTTGCCATTGATAGTGATAATGATGATACCTGTGTAATGGCACAGGAAGGTGTGCCAGGGTCCGTCGTTGGTCAGCCAATTGACAGTACACAGCTGCCGACCCCATCAATGAGCACAGTCATCCTGCCAATACATCCTTTGTCACCAATGTCCCTAGGTGATGGACAGGATACAGTGGGCATTGACCAGGGTAATGTGGTATCGGTGGCACATGCATCCCAACACAGCAGCCATGGCCAGGGTCCTGACATGGTACCACACAGGCAGATGTCCAGGGGTACTCATGGGAGCATCCATGGGCGTACCGCCCCTGTCAGACATGCCCATAGAGGTCTTTCAACCTCAGCTATGTTTTGGGCTGTAATGCAGGCACAGTCACGTATGGAACGGTACACCAGACAGGGTCTGAGGGAGCTGAGAGCATGTCGCACAGCTATGAATGACAGTATGCGTGATGTTGCGGCTGCCATCCGTAACTTCACCGAGGTCATTGACAGACGTTGGGGGGACACATTAGATCTGTTCCACAACTACATGTCCATGAGCCAGGGCGATGGTGGACGGTGGAGGCATCAACGTGGCCGTATGCCAGCAACAGCAGCAGCTGGCAGCTGTTGCGGATGACAACAGGCCCGCGGCCACTCCCCTAGTGCCAGCAGCAGCCCCAGCAATGCTGGGTCTGTGCTGTCATCAGACCGCCCCAGGAGACCATGTGCACGTGGCTCTGGACAGTCCCAACAGGGACCTGTCTCCAGTCACCAGCCACCTGCTTCTGATGACAGTACCCAGTCTGGCTTAGTACCTGATACTGTCCGTAGCACCCCTACCAGAGACAGGTACCATGTCCATGGCCAGAGGCAGGGATCTGTATGACCTGGCAGGTACAGTCTGTGGCTGTCCACAAACACCTGTATATGGCAGCCATGTGGTGGAACTGTGTGCATGTATACACACATGCAAATTGATAACACCTAGGGCTACCGCATACACGCACACACTGCATCAACATTGCCCCATTTTGTACTGCTGTCCCTCACCAACACACACACACACACACACACACACACACACACACACACACACACACACACACACACACACACACACACATGCCAATTGGTTGTATCAGTGGCAGACTCAGGTATACCAAGTACACACCCTGTGCATATGATGAAACTGTGCCACCTCCTGCAATCTGTAACATCGGTGCAGGAACAGGTTAACATGGTTCTGATGCACAGGGTGACTACATAGAAGTGTAGTAATAGTATCATGTTGTCAACAGTACAGTGTAATGATATCATTGTGGGTATATCCCAGCATGCCTGATGCAGTTACAGTATGAATGTCATTGTATTGTTTTGTACACCCATAGTAATTACCATAGTGTAATGTCTGCACATCTTTGCATACTGGTGGTGAGGCTATCAACAGATGGCCACCTACATAGGTAGCACAGGGGATAAGGAAATGTAAGTATTGATACTGAATGATGGACATGTCAACTGCAAGTTGCATGCTGTCCACACTCGACTCTGCAATGAGGATGTTTGAGGATGTTGATATCTGTGCAGTAATACACAACAGGTTCAAGACTCACAAGAGCACCCTAGCACTACAAGGTCATACCTCATACCATGCATGACAGCCCCAAAACACAGAACTAACTATGACAGGAGGGAGAGTCTCCATACATGTCAAGGATACTGTGATGCCAGGACAGGTAGCATACATCCTACTAAGTTTGGAACTGCTGAGTGAGGGCTCAGTGTCTGTTATTCAAAATGTGTATTAGTTCAGGTATGGGCACTTGGGTTTCAGGCCAGTTATTCTACATTACGAAGGTACATGGTCTGTACACTTGTGTGGGGTGGGGCTGGACCCAGCCCATCTGACCTGTGAATGTCTGGGTACAGGCTTATAGTGCCTGCATATATGCACTGTTACCTACTGGAAGTCGTACACCTTGTTTGTTGTAGCATAGTCTAGATCCAGGCCTGCTGAGTGTAGCTTTGGTTGTATGCATGTTTGCTTGTTATGTCCCTGAAATACTGATTCCACCTGCAATGCAGATTTACAGTGCCTCTGTGGATCCCTAGTGACATCTGTATTGCTTACTGTACTGATGTCCATGTCTCACTTGACAGAACGTCACTGTTTGTCCTGTTTACATGTAAGTTGCCTGAAACACATTGCATATGACTTACCTCGCATTTGCTCACAAAAGCATTTATATATGCCAGCACTAACAAATCAGGAGCACTACACCCTCACATACTCACCTTGAGTACCTTGTTCCCCATTGGCCCTATGTGTTGTTAATTATTATGGGATTCACAATGCTATGGTAGCATGTGCAAAGGTCACTTGTCAATCTCCTCTCTGGTCCAATTGGTGAATCTGTGAGTCATGTGACAATGTTACAGCTGCCTCATGTACACAGACAACCCTCTCCCCTTCCCATAAACTTACAACACATGTGAGAGATGCAACCATATAGCCAAACTGGGGGCTAAGCTCTCTTAACTCAGTACTGGCATACCCTGTCAGGTGGAGTGGGATACTACAGTGAATACAATACCAGTCTCAGATAGACATGCCACGACAGCAATCCAAACACAGAAACACACAGGAACATTCTTGGAGTCTCAGAATAGCATCCTGCCTGAGCAGCAGACACCTGCGAAGCAGAGACACAAGCAAACGTTACGCCAGAACAGAGCACGTGCAACACATAGCTCACAAAGCCTGTGTGCCAAACAGTCACAGCCCATATGGCTTAACAACACACCTGCTACAGTTGTAATAGGTACCTCTATCATCAGGTACACTGAGGTCCTGCTCACCTGGCTGAACAAGGTGAAGGTCACGGTGAGATGCCCATCGGGCACTATGATCCACCACATAACACAAGCATACAGGTCACTCCAAGGCATGTACAAATATGACTCAGTCATTGTCCGTGCCAGTGTGAATGACCTGTGACGTACCTCCCTGGACTACATGTTAGGGGACATAGATGGGCCTGTCTGAGCATGTGGCACAGGCTGGTATGACCCTGGCCTTAAGTAGCATCTTACCCTCACCAAGAATGCTGCCACAATATGTAGACAGGATGATCAATTTCTAATATTACCTTATGTTTTGGTGACATTCAAAGGGGATCCAATGCCTGTCAGCGTTGGATTACATGCTAGACAAGCCACGTTGCTTTGCTAGGGACAGCTTGCACCTGTCACCCATGGGCCTTTGTATATTGGCAGAGGCTCTTGCTACACATATAGTGCCTTTTTATGCAAGGCTGAAATTACATAGCCACCTACACAGGTATCACACGGGATAGGACACTAATAGTAATGCTACTCAATGCCAGCAGTGTAAACCTCAAGATGCATGCAGTAGCATGGGGAACAGCAATATCCTTGCAGTAACAGACTCCTGGTACAAGGCTCCCAGGTGCACCCCATCACTGCCAGGTCATACCTCATACCATGCTTGTCGTCCCCTAAACATGCACCAATCCAGAACAGGGGGGATGTATCCAAAGGCACCACAGATACGCACACCCAGGTTGGCGGCACAGCACAAAGCATCAGAGCCTATCCATGTGCAACTAACAGTGGGTTAGACTGCCTTCAGGTTCATAGCCTGGCACACACCACCCTCCCATACCCAGGAAACCCACTTGGCCTTCCTGACAACACTGGGAATATGACAGTCTCTACAAACACCATTATATGGGTGGACTGCAACTACCCAAACATAGAGTGTGAGCATTACTCTAGCTCCAAGACCCTAGCTGAAAGGTTCCTAGTATTCATTCACTGCATTGCTATGGAACAACATGTTACCACTCACACAAGAGGTGAAAACATGCTGCACCTGTTCATCAACAACATGTGGACTATATGCCCCAGACCAGTCGTGTATCCCTCACTGGTAGGATGACACCATATACAACTCACACTGTATATTCACATACCACATGCAGCCCCTGCACAGAACACCACAGTCATACAGTTGTCTAATGCAAATTCCATGTATTCACATGAGGCAGGCTTCGGACATGGGAACTATTGAAGGTCACAGGTACATATGTGTATGTGGCACACACATACATCATGTGTGCATTGACATTACTGACATAATGTATGTCGTGCAATATTGGGAACAATGCCCCACACACATGGACAAACTGTGTGACAAAAACACACATGGTGTTTGTAGGATACAATCCCCTACCTAACTGTGTTATGACACTTGTGAGAGACGAAGTAGCAGAGCGCGCTATTTGCATTACTGGGAGGCTTACTTTCTCCTGCTGTACTTATAGGGTGCTGACATCATCAGTGTTTAGACAGTGGAATATGCAGCATGTGTTGTGTTGTACTAGTTGCCAAAAAGGACATTTCTCTTACACATTGAATTGCACACACACTACTCTCCCCCACACATTCACACACACACTGAGCACTTGCAGGATTCAACCCCCTACCTAACTATGTTATGACAGTTGTGAGAGATGCAGTAGCAGAGCACGCTATTTGCATTACTGTGAGGCTTGCTTTCTCCTGCTGTACTTATAGGCTGCTGACATCATCAGTGTTTAGACAGTGGAATATGCAGCATGTGTTGTGTTGTACTAGTTGCCAAAAGGGACATTTCTCGTACACATTGAACTGCACACACACTACTCCCCCCTACACATACACACACACACTGAGCACTTGCAGGATTCAAACCCCTACCTAACTATGTTATGACACTTGTGAGAGATGCAGTAGCTGAGCGCACTATTCAAATTACTGGGTATCATTTGTGCTCCTGACATATGTATAGTGTGCTGACATCATTATTTATGAAGAGGTATGTACATCTGTTACTATCCATCAGTAAGGGGGAGAGCATATATATGCATTGACTGTGCAGAGGCACAGTGGCCTACTGTACTGTGGAGGCAGATGCCAAATACACTGTGGATAGCCTTCTGTATTCCCTAGGGACAACAGCCTAGTATTGCACTCTACGGCCATATGTTTACCTGTCAGATGCAAGTATGTGTTGCTCATATACTGTTTGTGGGTCTTTATTGCCATAGCTTTCCCTATCTCCATGAACAACTTGTGTACTGTGGCAGATGTTTGCATATGAGTGGGATCCAGTACTTTACTTATGTCTCTGTGCACTGGGAAGATTTCTGTATTGTGGGAGGTTCCTGTGTTAACACATACAAATGCTAGATATGTGTGTGCAACTGCTGAACTGTAACATGGCCTAAGTGTGTGAGCACGTCCAGTTCACAGTTTCTATGGCTTCTTGACTGACACGTCTCATTTATCTAAGTGTGCGAGCATGCCCAGTGTGAACTTTCCATATGTTGGGATCTGTGGTCCACCACATTTGTGTTTGTGTGTGGACTTCATCTATATTTCACATGTACAGTTGAGTGTTGGACATCAGATTGTGTTCTTACTGCCCAACTGCTTTGTGTCTGAACCAAACAGGCATTATGCTGTGCCTGCAGGGTTGCCATGGGATAGTTTGCATACAGCTGTCAACATCCTTACATACTGACCAAACAGTGTATTGTCGTATTGTGTACTGGTTCAGTACTGTCACTGTGGTGGACAGTATCATCGGTTTCAGTCCTATCACTGCTTGTAATATTTATAGTGAGCACACCAGACTGGTTGAGGGCCAGTTGTGCAGATATGACCATGTTGCATTTTGTTCAGATATGGACAACATAGAACAAGATTGTCCGACATTGTTAATGGGCAGGATTCACGAAGCCAATGTATTCCACAACTTGTGTGGACAGTGACAAACAATGGCCATGTGCCCTAGGCCATTTGTAATGCTAGTCAGAGAGTGTTTGTCCTTCAACACACATATTTACTGGTGTTTGCCATGACATATGTCAAGTTTAGTGTGCTGTGCCTCTGTCTACTCGTGACATACAGGTGATATCCAGGGTACACCTACCATCTCCCATCCAGTCATCATGATTCCTCTGGATGACAGTCAATGAGGGACTCCCTGGATAACCTGTAATGGGAGTTTAGTCATGAGTGGAGTGAGCTTCTGGGTTATGGACGAATCGGTACAGCATGTCCTGTTTATGTCTGTGCTGGGGTTCAGGCCTGTCATCTGCATAGGTCACCAGCATTCAGATTTTACATTATGCCAAATGTCCATTTATTCCAGCTTGGTCATGGCTTTATACATCAGGCACAGATCACCTCCAGTCAGGCAGTATGGCACTGTGTGGAGCTGCGGTTTGTTTAATCAGGCAACACATGCATCTGTTACAGCTCTGAGATCCTCCTGGTGGGGTATTTGTGGGGTCTTTCCAGTTGATGCATGTGTCTGCTAAGGTACATCCCACAAGGGCCATTGTACGCAATTGTGAGGCTGCTGATGGATGACTGGAGAGGCACAATGACCTACCCTGACCTAGCTGTGCTTACCTTCATGATTAGGTGGGTATATGGTATGTTTCTGTAACCACTACAGACACATGGTTGTCACATGCAGGGTATCTATCACCTTGTGTCCCCAGGTCTCTTATTGCTCCTGATGTACTTAATGGGTTAACACCTATGTGGTAATTTGTGGACACGTACTGTGTTTCCACAGGGGATGACTATACACTATTCTGCATTTGGCTGGTTGACATGGCTGTGGCACCACTTGTCTGTTTCTATGTGTGCCTTTTGTAGGATACTTGTGTCAGCTGGAGGGTCCGATATGGTGGGCAGTTTGTAGTCATCTGCGAACCTGTTCAGACAGAGTCCTTCCATGTTGGCCTGTACCTATGTGACATATATAGCATAAAAGAGAGGTCCCAGGACCGTGCCTTGTGGGATGCCAGTTGTACCTGGTTTGTAGTGTGACATGGCTGCAGCATGTCTGACCAGGTCAGTTCTGTCCTTGAGCTGGTTTGCAACCCATCTACTTGGCTAGGGGTTTATAGTTAGGCAGGTGAGCTTATCTGTACTGAACAACTGGGGTATTGTATGGAAGGGTTTAGCAAGGTCCAGATAGGCTGTGTGAACCACATTCCCCTCATCAATGGCCTTGGTGCGTGTTTCACATGAGTCAGACATGTTTAAGGGGCAGGATCTGCCCTATGAAAGCCACACTGGGTAGGGTCCAATGTCTGTAGGTACCCAATCTCGTTATTCCTGGGGTCCATGATCATCCTCTCCATTACTTTGCCAACCAAGATAGTCAGGGTTGAGGGGTGATAGTTTGCAGCATCCATTCAGGCACCACCTTTGTGGTGAGGGACCACTGCTGCTGTACACTGCTCTTTGGGTACATATCCTGTGGTAAGACTGTGAGTGCGCAGTAGTGCTATTTGGTGTTCCATTCTTCTTACAGTACTTGTTGGACACAACCCAGGACACCATCTGGTACCACTGATGCTGTGTGGTGTGCTTTGTAGATGCTGGCTGTTACCTCAGCATCTGTAATGTCAGGGGGCCAGCACTCTGCTGAGATAGATATTTGGCAGTTTGGTGCTGGTGGGGAGTTTGCAAAGAATCTATTAGGTTGGATGTTGGCAATGTGTGTGGGTTTGGTGTATTGTTTGTGATATTTGAGTACTGCAGAGCATATCTGTGGATTATCACCATGGTTCCTACCATCAGTTAGGACAGCTGTGTGATTATCCTTTGTGTCCTGCACAATTTGTATCGTCATAGGTTCATAGGTTCATACTAGGCTATCTGCCCTGGCCATGTTTGAGCATAGACAGACTATGTCCTTTCGACACCCCTTGCAATGTGCATATTATGCCCATTTAGGGTTTACTTTACTAGATGTGACACAGGGATGGCCTCCAGTGTACACCTACTATCTCCCATGCACTTGACCGGATTTCTCTTGTTGAGTATGAGTGTGGAGCTCAGCCTATCATGGACTGGGATTCTGTTCCAGAGTGTAAGGAGCCTCTGGGTTATGGATCTGTCCCTCCAGCACATCCTATTTATCTATGTGTGGAGGTTCAGATATCTCACTGTGGTGTCTCTGCTGGATTTGGAGTTTCTGTAGTGGAGCATGTCCATTTATTCTGGATTGGACATGGCCTTGTACATCAGGCATACATCGCCTCTGACTGGGCAGTATGCATGTGAATTGGGCTGTGGTTTCTTCAGCCAGGCAGCAGATGGCAAATATTTGGACCCTTTATCCTCTTGGTGAGGTACATTTGGGGTCTTTCTAACTGCTGCAGGTGTCAGGTAAGGTACATCCGAACTGGGGCATTGTTCTCAAGTATGGGCCTGAAAAGGGAGGAATATGGGGGCACAGTGACCTCTCTTGATCTACATGTGCATCCTTTCATATTAAGGTGGGCAATATAGCAGGTCTCAAAAAAGCACTCAAAAAAAGAACCAAATTGTCACAAAGATGCCACAAGCGATGCCTTCCAACTAACACCGTTTATTTAACTTTAAATGCAAAAATACACCACGTTTTTCGTTCCGCTAAATTGCAGAACTTCTTCAGAAACAGTTCCCCACTCACATAGGCTCTTGTATTTATAATTTCTTGAATACTTCATCCTAGAATGGCGCCAAAAACAAGTCAATTAAAAATTTAAATATTTAAATTCGCTAAAGGTATCTTAACCATAATATACAATGCTCTAAGTTACACTTTCTTACCATACATTATTCCAAACTTCTCAAATCAGTGAAAATATTCCAGATCGAATCACAGGCACATAAATTAAATTAAATAAAATGAAATAAATAAATAAAATCTCAACCATCCTAACCACAATATACGATGCTTTAAAGTGTATATACACGCAACAAATTATTCTAAACTTCTCAGACAATGCACAGGTTCAAAATTAAAATGCAAACATATGACACTGAAATTAAAATCTCAGACATTTATAATTTAAAAAATACATACATATGTATATGTGCATGTTTAAATATATATATTTAAAATCATGCATATATGTAAAAAATACATTTTATTAAAAAATTATATGTAATATATTTTATTAAAAAATATATATGTATACATATAAAATATATGAGTATGTCATTATATGTGTGTGTGTTTATACACATTAATTGTCCACATATATACGTGTATATACACTATATATACACACCCGTATATATAGACACACACGGAGACACACACACACATACACAAATCATTAATTCATAAATTCATAATAATATATTTATTTACATTAAATTCCAAATAAATTAAAATTCATTTATAAACTAGTCATCATAAATTACCTTTTTAGGCAACCAAAAATTTATAATATTCTATATATAAATCAATTTCAATAATTATATACATATATATATATATATATATATATATATATATATATATATATATATATATATGTGTGTGTATCCCAAAAATATATATAAATAAATAAATAAATAAAATCGGTAACTACTCAGATCAAATCCCATATATGATTTGAGTTTTATGATTCATAATTACTACATATAAATACATATATAGTGTGGAATTACTCATTAAAAATATATAAATATGTATATATGTATATATATATGTATATATATACATATATATATATATATATATATAAAAATCTAAAATTAATATTAAAATTAGATTGCACAGTCTTTATCTCATTTGACTTTTTAATTTTAGCAGACACATTATATTACATTTATCATTTAAACCCGGATACGTATATGCGTTTAGTCTAATCTGCCATAATAATTCAATTTTTTCAAGTAATAGAGATACAGGTCCACCTCTTTCGTCTTGATTCACTTATTGTATAATTTTAAACTTGAATTTATGGTCAGGGATATTTTCACTGATTTGAGAAGTTTGGAATAATGTATGGTAAGAAAGTGTAACTTAGAGCATCGTATATTATGGTTAAGATACCTTTAACGAATTTAAATATTTAAATGTTTAATTGACTTGTTTTTGGCGCCATTCTAGGATGAAGTATTCAAGAAATTATAAATACAAGCGCCTATGTGAGTGGGGAACTGTTTCTGAAGAAGTTCTGCAATTTAGCGGAACGAAAAACGTGGTGTATTTTTGCGTTTAAAGTTAAATAAACTGTGTTAGTTGGAAGGCATCGCGTGTGGCATCTTTGTGACAATATAGCAGGTCTTCCTGGCCACCTTGGCAATGTGAGTGTCACATGACGGGTTACCGTCCACTTGTGTCCCTAGGTCCCTGATTACTTCTTCCGTACATAATGGATTGCCACCTATGTCATACTTTGTGTGTGCCTTGTTTGGTATTTGTTGAGACATTCATACTCTGCAGTGTCTTCAGGAAGGCTGGCTGGGGTTCCTGGGTTTGTGAGGGTGGTCTGTAGCAGGCTGCAAACAGGGATGCAGTTTGAGCCACTGTTACTTGCCCGTGAATAGTCCATGCTGCTTCTTGCTGTGGTACCAACCTGGCGGTGTGGTTATCCTTGACAATTACTGATAGCCACACTCCTATTGTAGTGTGTTCCATGTTTTGGAGCTGTAGAGCATGGTATAAGGCATAACCTGGTAGTATTAGGGTGCTCTTCTGGACCTTGACCCAGGTTTCTGTTACAGAACAGATATTACCATTCTTCCATGCTGTGGTGGGTTTGGTCTGCATGCACCTTGCAGGTTCGACTTCTGGCATTGGGTAGCATTACGTCCAGGTTGTTATCCCTTGTGCTACCTATGGTGGTGGGTTTGTGTTTCCAGCCTTACCTATTCAAGGCACAGTGGGGGTGACAACAGCCTTTGCTAGTATCCACACAGCCAGGTGTGCTGGGTGCGTGCCATCCCTAGCAGGTGGAGCATCATGTCTTGCTCGGCATGTCATCCCAGGCTGTCAGCCATTTGTTCCCCTTTGCTAACAACAATACTTCAGCCAATTATTGTACTTGATCTTGTTGTCTTCATAGTGTGGCATCATGCTTGGTGAGGGTGAGATGTTAGGCAGGGTCTTCATGTTTGCATATACTAGATGGTGTTACATTGCTTAACACATGGAAATCATGCCTCAGGTGGTGCTGCAGGGCTGCCTAGGCCGGATGCACATACTACACTCCCTGTACATGTTTGAAAGCAGGTTGTGTCATGTTACGCATCCCTGTTACTATATGAGTGAGTCAGAGAGGGGTATCATTCCCAGGGTTCCTACTGAGCCAGTGTATGTGCTATGCGTTGCCTCTTTGCCAAGGCCAGGGCATACTGGGCACGCCTCCTTCTGCCTACTGGGGCAGGCTCAAGTTGCTCTTCCTCCGAGTCACGCTCTGCCTGTGATGGCCTTGGCAATGGTGGGGGGCTGTTTGTCCCAGCCCTATGCTGGTCCTGCTGCAGCTGTTTTCGCAGAATCATATTATGTAGCATAGCACATACCATGACAATTTGGGTACATGTAGTTGGTGAGTACTGCAAGGCTCCATCAGATGTGTCCAGGCACCAGAACTGTGACGTGAGCAGCCCAAACACATGCTCTATTACATTTCGTGTTTGTGCGTGTGTCTCATTATGGCGTTCTTGTTCAGGTGTGTGTGCGTTTCTGATGGGTGTCATCAGCCACTGCTCCAGTGCATATCCAGCATCCCCCACTAAGTGACCATGTGGGATGTCCCCATTGGCAAATGTCTGGTACAGCTGCGTCAAATGCCAGATATGGGAATCATGGTAGCTTCCAGGGCAGCCAGCACACACATTCATTATTATGCCCTGGGCATCACACATGACCTGGCAGTTGATGGAGGGGAACCCCTTGTGGTTAATGTAGGCCCTACCCCGCTCACCGGCTGGTGCTTCGATGCGTATGTGCATGCAGTCTATTGCACCCACTACCTCAGGGTATTCCGCTATTTGCTGGAAGAGATGCATATTGCTGGCCAATACCTCATGGGAATTGGGGAAATATACATGCTCACCGACATGTGCTGACATGGCATCCAGGAACTGGTGCAGTACCCTGGATGCTGATGCCTGTGATATCTCCATCATATCACCAGTTGGTCTCTGGAAGGTACCTGTTGCTAGTATTCTTAGGCCAACACATATCTTGGTTTCCACTGGGATGGGTTCCCCTCTGTTGGTTCTGTGTGTGAGGCGTGGCCTGCACAGCTCAACAATTTGCTGCAGGAGGTCTCTGTCCACTCTATAGCTCCACTATCTCCAGCTCATGTAACCCCTGGTAGGTGACCCTGGGCCTGTACACTCTTCTCCATCTCCTCACTGTGGGTTGTCTGGCAGCATTTGCATTGTCACCACCCTCAGCAAGTCTCCTATGTCTCCTTATAACAGCTATGGCAGCCCCTAGCATGTTTGGTCTGAGTGCAGCTTTTTCAGTTTTCACTTCTAATAACTTACTCCTGTCTTGCAGTGTCTCTTGAGAGAAACATACTGCAATGCTGTTTGCAGTGTTTTAAGTGCTGGGCTGGGCTAGTATTCTGCCTGTGTAATTGCCTGCTTCTAATTGTTTTCACCTGCTAGCTCTACCAGTATTCCCTGCTAGCTTCCTACTATTTCTTCTACTTCCTTTTCCCTCTCTGTTTCCTCAGGGGGGAGCAGCGCGCATACCAGCGAAAACAAGCTCACAGTGGCTACCATGCGTGCACACATGCTTACACGGACTAGAATCTTCTTATTCGGGTTAACACGCACGCACACCAGTGCAAACAGGTTTACAGATCTTTAAACAGGCTCCTACATGCTTACTCTGCCTTACACGCGCACACTCTGTCTTACTCGCGCCTCCCAGCGTGCACACGCACGCATGCACGCACAGCAAGAAACTTTGGTGTTGGCCACAGTGTACACCTTCCATTTCTTGACTTTCCCATGCTTATCTGTTGACACTCCTCTTTCTCTGCTGTGTGACTGACATCTTTCACATACCACTTTGCTCCAATGAGCTTGATTTCTTTCTAACATTCCCCCCTGTGATGTCACCTATCTCCTACTCTGTTACTCCCCCTTATCTAACTCTTACACTACACGGGATGTGCTCATTTTCTATGTGACAGTGCGATTCACTATCCTACCACTCATTTACATAGGATTGCCTACTAATGCTTAGTTACATGTCTTACACTCAGCTTCCCCCCTTAGCAACCACTAAACGGTGGCCATGTTGTTTTCGGTCTGCTAGTCCCTGCATTGTAAATCCATGCATTGCATAAAACCCAAATTTGTGGGTTTCAAACCTTTATTTTTATGTCTTATTTAGCACAGCCCGTTTGCGTGGGGCTGCGCTGCGTTTAAACCTCGCCGATCGCCAAAAAAAAAAAAGTTATTTTATTTCATGTTTGCATCGGGTTACCGTGCCAATGGCCACATATTTGGCCATTGGCATGCTGCCTGATACATATGCACACTTTATTTGGAGCTGTCATGGCTCCATTGTGTTATTTGCAGAAACGTACTCAGTTGTCAACTGAGTACATTTCTGCACCTAACACGACTCTTACACGGACTGGTTTCAGCTTCGTGGATCGCTAATCTACCTCATTTGCATGCCTTTCGGCTGCAAGTGAGGTAATTAGCATATCCACGCCCTGCCCATGTAAGAGACGTTTTAGCTGGTCTCTTACACGGTATTTCAGTCTGTTCCTGGATCGCGATGGCTGCATGGAGTCTTACAGGACTCTTAGACTCCATGCAAGCCATCGTGAATCCTGCCCAGAGTCTTTACATATCACAAAGGAAAAATAAAATCTGAGATAAATCTTATTTTTATATATGAAAGTATTAAAAGAGATAGACGGTGTAAAACAAATGGTATATTTCTCTGATCATTGTGAAATATGAGGGGAGCTTGGCAATAATAAAGAGAAAAATAAAAATATAAAAAGGGGTTAACAGTGTAATATGCAAGTCTTAATTATGGTTTGGCACTAAATCAGTTTTTTAATCTAGACAGCCTGAGTGGTAGTTGGATTTTGAGGTAAAAAAGAAAAAAAAAAATATATATATACATATATATATATATATATATATATATATATATATATATATATATATATATATAGATATATATATATATATAGATATATGTATAAAGGAATATATATGAGTGCTATTTACAGTCATTAAGCAAATGTGGAAAGGGTATTCGCACTGTTTGCGTGTTTTCCCAGTAAAGTCAGAATTCATAGATGCCATTTGCACTAAAGTATGATGGCCACAAATGATTTAAGCAAATGAAGTAATGATGAGATGTAAATGAGAAATTATGTACATTTGCATATGTTAATATGTTCTTGTCCTGCTTGTTTGAGATTCATAGTCGTAATTTGACACATTTCTGCACCATTAGCAGATTCATTATAAATGGCGGAATCGTGCCTTACAATCCATGAAGGTGCTTTTTTCGCTGCTAGTCTTGCTATTTTCTGATGTGAGCTGCTTGTCTTAGCCTAGACAAAATCACTTGCACCCAGTGGCACTCCCTGGGTAAGAAGGCAGAGATATAGGCAGAAAAGTATTCATTTTTGATAATCAGTAAATCCTTGACAGGTTCAGAGTGGACAGGGATATTGTAAGGGTCTTAGTGAGTATTTATGGTCCCCACAGGGGCACTGAGGGGATGGGTGACCTTCCTATCCCTGCTGATACTAAGGTTTGTATAGCCTTATGTCATGGGGACCTTCCATAGACAGACTGAGTGCATGATGGGTATCTCACCAGCTTCCGTCTGCAGGATACTCCAACAATTCTTGGATGTACTTTTGGCATATGTGGATCAATACATCTATTTCACAGTGTTACCTCATGGCCAAGCATGGACTATGTGTGCTTTTTATGGGGGTGATATATTTTCTTGAGGTGCTTGGTGTGATAGATTGCACCCATATTGCACCAGTGTTGCAATTAGGGCCCCATATGCTTCACTGGGGAAGCAGTACTGCAATAGGAAGAGCTACTATTCCATCAACTGCCAGGTAGTGTGTGATGCATAGCAGTACATCACCAGTGTCTCTGCCCAGCATCCTAGCAGTGCACTTGATTCCCATATTTGGCACATTAGCTCACTCTACTGCCTCATCCTGCATGGCAGGATGCCCAGTAGTCATCTTGTTGGTAAGTGGAAAAATAAATATACATTTTTTTATTTAGGTACTTATTCTTGGTAAAATGTACTAAAACACTTTTTCTTTGTTTTGTCACCTCCACTTCCTTTTACTGTCTCTCTCTCTCTTTGTTTCTTTGAGGTGATGTTGGATATCCAGTGGTACCACAGCTCATCACACCAGTGAGAAATTTAACTGGAGTTACTAAAGATAATTTTAAAGCAGCCCTGTCAGAGAGGGCTTCAACATATTGAAGAGTCAATTTAGGTGCTAGTATGAGTCTGGGGGTGCCCTTCAGTATGACTCAGGTTACAGGTGCTGTAACTGCATACAGGATGTTTATTGTTTGTTGCATTCTGCATAACGTGATCATGTGCCAGTCTGGTGGTGACGTGATCCATGCTGTCACTGCAGCTTCCAGTTCCAGTTCTACTTTGCCTAAAGATGACCAGCTGTCAGCAATAGTAAGGGAACCCATGTAGCAGGCTCGTGTACAGCATGACTGTACAGGTAAAGAGTGGGTGTCCAGTCTAGAACTCTAGACCATGACATTCAGGTTAGTGTTTCCTTTCTTGTAAAAACACATATAATATAACTGATGTATACAGTGATTGTTTCACAGGTTCATAGATTTGTACTAGAGTAATTTACCACTGGGGCCTTTTTAAGTCTAGATGTGCATCCCAAATCTCTGTCAAGTACTGGTATCTTTGATAAGTGTAAGCAGGGACTTGCAAGATGAAATATCTACAAGCAGAGACCTGGGAGATGAACCATTTACAAGCTTTCTGTGTCTATTAGAGATGCAAAGGCCAAACAAGTGATGAATTGCCTGTTCCTGGTCCAGTTGTCTAAGTTGAACTTGAATAGTTTTAGGGAGAAACTCTGCTTCACATGGATGAGGAGCCTGTTTCAGAAAAGGGGTAATTTATGGGATATATAACTGACTCTTCAACAAGTCATTTTTATATCAGAAGCAAGGTTTAAGTCTTTAGAATGGGTAAATAATGGTGCTGTTTGTTTTGTGGATATGCAGGAGATTCATCTGGGAGGGGTCTGACAATGTGGTATCCCAGGCATAGATGTCCCTTCAACAACCTGTGGGAGACAGACTACAGGGATAGGACTTTGAAGTGGTGCTCCTTGTATTCTTTTAGTGAGGCACCTCTGAGGACGTTCCAGTTGTTGGATGTGCCTGATTAGGTACATACCACAGGGGGCATTGTACTCAGTGATAGGTCTGATGAATGCTGAATACAGTTAGATAATGACCTCCTTGGACATAGATGCCATACCTTTGTAAGTCATACAACATAGAATGATTTTTCTCACTACTGTAAACACATGATGGTCAAATGCTAGATTACTATGTGTGTCCCCTAGCCCTTTACTACTGAATCATCTTTGAGGTGTGTTGGCAATATGATAATTACCATGAGTGGATGACTTCCTGAAGAGTACAATTATGCATTTCTTGGCATTTAGTTTTAGTCCATGGCTCTGGCGTGAGTTGTTTGTCTGTATCAGTCCTTCCTGAAGAACATTAGTGTTGGTGGTGGATTGCATGACAGGTCCTAATTTGCAATAGTTTGCTAATTTGGTCAGCTGGAGATCCTTGACGTTTGCCTTGACTTCAGAGAAGTAGATGCCAAAAAGGAGCAGTCCCAGGACAGATCCCTGAGGGTCTTTGCTTGTGACTGGCTTCTTTGTACAGGTGGACTACCCAGTTTTAACTTCCTGGGTCCTATCTGTGAACCAGCTGGCTATCCAATGGATGATATAAGAGTTTATAGCTAACCTCCTGAGTTTGTCATTAATGCCTGCGTGAGGTATTGTGTCAAATGCCTTGGCCAGGTCGAGGTAGGCAGTGTGAACTGTTTTGCCTTATCCATTGCTTTGGAGACCTTCTCAATGAAGTCCACCAAGCTGAGTAGGCATGACCTGACCTTGATGAACCAACCTAGGTTGGGTCCAGTGTCTGGTGGCTTCCTATAGCATTACTGATTATTTCCATTATAATTCTTTTCATGGCTTTGTATATGAGATTAGGGAGACTTATAGGTCTGTAGTTTCCAGGGTCTGTAGATGGCTTGCTTTTGTGCAGAGGGATAACAGTGCTGTTCTCAATTTGTGAGGCACAAAGCTTGTTTACAGGTTATGGTTAAACAGTGATTACAGAAAGCCTGATAGGTTATGTTTCATGGTATTTAGTAGGGGGCCTGGGACATTGTTAGGGCCCATTGATACACTGTTTTTGAACATAGAGAGAGCATTGAGGATCTGTTCACTAATGCTAGTAGGGAAGAGTAATTTTTGATGGTATTTCTTGAGAGAGGCTGAAGGGGAGATAGGGGTAAAGTAAGAGCTGAATTTGTCAGCCAATAGATTTGCTATATGTTCTGGCTTAGTATAGGTGGTTCAATTAACAGTGAGCTCTGCACACAATTGTGTATTGCCTTTGAAGGTGTGGATATAAATTAATTATGCCTTGTGTTTGTCCTTGGCATGGGAAGCCACGTTAACTTTGAACTTAGCTTTAGTAGACTTTATTTATCCTTATAGTTTGTTTAGTTTAATGAGAGTGCTTTTATCCTGCTGGGTGCTACACCTCCTAATTTTTGCCATGATTGTTTTTTTCTTTTATACAGTCTATTGGTGTTGTGATTCCACCAGGGTGGTTTGTATTTTGAGCTATTTCTGTACTTATTCCTAGTGGGTACAGCTGCCTCTTTTCAGCTATTAACATGCATGCATTGGGGTTTTGTGAGCAGTTCTTCATATACAGTAGTGTTCTCGGGGTTTGGTGGGGCTTGGAATTTTGCCAGGTTATCATTTAATAGCATGACATTAGCCTTAAGAGTAGTTCCTGAACATTCCAGGGTTAGCTAGATTTCTGGGTCTTATTTTTACTTCAAAGTTAACAGTTTTGTGAGATGACCTTACCAGAGAGGACATTACACTAAAGAGTATGCAGCACTCTCTCATATTAGTGAGGACCAGATCCACTATGTTTGTGCCCCTGGTTGGCATAGTGACAAAATCCAGAAATCTCTGTGCATGCACATTTGGTGTTATATATGATTCCCAGTTAACAGTGAGGTAATTAAAGTCACTCATGAATATGGCATTGGGTTGTATGGTGAGTGTTTCCAGTAAGCTTAAATACAAGTTATGGGTTTCCTGGGTCATAAAGAGGGACATATAGCTTGCAAGAAAGTGGTATGGGATTTTTGCTTATGGTGATATGAACACAGAGAAGCTCAACTGCATCATCCTGTTTGACCAGACCTGAAGTATTTGATATTTGTGGGCTATGCTGTGTGATGCATGGTCTATTGTCACTATTCATTAGACATTCTCTCTTATCTTTATATATATATATTTTTTTTTTTTTTTCAGAATAGGTACTCATATTATTGTTTATAAAAGTCATACCTGAGTGCTCACTGACAGCTGCTCAGTTATATTGCAAGGCAACATAAAAAGAATAATTTCCTTTTTAACAGTTTTGAACAATCAATTATCCTTGAATGGTTTATGAATAATTTCATTTTTAACAGTTTTGAACAATAAATTATGCTTGAATGGTTTAATTAAGTATGTACATACTGAATCTCCTGAAGTGGCACATTTAATAAAAAGTCTTATCTCAGTATTTAACATGATTCCATACCTTGCAATTGAATGAAAATAAAAAATATCACTTTTTTGGTATTGTGCAAAGTTTACTCAGATTTAATGATTACATATTTGAAATGCATTATTGTTCTCTGTTAAGGTACTGCATATCAGATTATTTTATTTTGTTATACACAGTAAGTTGTGCTCTCAGAGACTTCATCATTTGTGCAGTGATGAGGGTGAAGTGGCAACAGTGTTAGTTTACATGGTAGTATATTCATGTAATTTTTTTTTATTTTCAAAGGAGTTTTTCTCTAAATAGAGTGTAGTACTTGTTTTATGTTTTCAGAAATTGTTAGCTGTAGGATTGCTAATAGATAGACCAACAAGGGTGTAAATCAATGCAATCTGAATGTTTTGATGCACTGCTTTCTTTCCAGTTATTTTCTTTAATAGTAAGCAATCCCATTATCGAGATGAAATGCATGCAGATACAATACATCTTAATACTGGGTTACATTCTGCACTCAAATATTATGCCTTTTTTTTATTTTGTTTTAATAACTCATTATATTTCAAGCTAAATATTGACATCTCTGTGTAGAAGTCAGATTGTAAGTACTTGAAATGTCTAGCCTGAATCTCAGTAGGTCAAGCTCAAATGTGTCATACACAATATCTCCTAAAGACAGAGTAGGTGAAAGTGCATGTGATCTCGAAGATGGGCTGTTATGTGACCTTCTACAATGTTGTGACCTTCTCAATGCAGGTGATCCTACAGACACTGATCTCACAGTGCTCCAGAACCAGGATCTTGAATGAGAGGTTCTGCTACTTGTAGCTGAACACTGACATGGCCTGCATAAAATCTGTTGTTCCCCCCATACTATTTCCACTACCTTCTTGAGAAGCACTTGTAGTGCCATATGATATGCCTCCATGTGTCTGGACATACCATATCCTCTGCCCTGTCCGCAACTGACTCCTATATGAGCCTGGTAAGTCCTCGCTAGTATACAAGTGGATTTGACTATGGATGCTTGGTGTGACACCATACTACACATCAATCTGATCATGACATTATCCCTACACTCTGCCATTTCCATGTAGTGCTGGAAATCCTCACATACACTCTGGAGGACATTGACCATTTCTAGCTGACTATCTGTGGCAGTTCACTGAGCCTAAACAATATCACTGATATTTGTTGCTAGGCAATCAATGCTTTATGTGTTTCTTGGGGTAGCTGTGACATATGTCTGCACCTGGCTCCCATCTGTAAAGGTGTCACTGTGGATACTTTTATCCTTTGAATTTCTGTGATCATCCAGAAGATGTTCTTGTGGATTTGGAGATACTGGTGTAGAGGTGCAAGTGCTTTCTCCCTGTACAACCTCTAATGTAATGTCATCCTGTATTTTACTGTGTGAACATGTGTTACTTCCAGCAGAGTTACTAGCATGTTATGGGGGGTGAGATCCTGCCATTAAACTTGGCAACTGTGTGCCACTTTCCTCAGGCTGTCTCATAAATATAACTATGTTATCTTCATAATTAGCCTTTCTGCTACTGATATCATCCAAATTTATTGGAATAGTGGAACTGTTTGTTTCTGCTGTTAGCCTTGTAAATAATTAATTTAATACATTACTAATCAAATACTGGTGCACACTACTGAATGCTATGTGAAGGAGGTGTGGGGACACATACCATGCATATTCTATTCACTGTCATCACATGCAGAAGTGGAAGGTCCATCTTTTAATTATGTGTTACATATGATCATTGTAGTTCAACATTCAGTTATCTCAAGTAAATGTTACTGTTGTTAAATCAACCTTCCTTCACAAACTTCTGTCGATGCTGTAGATTTGAATAACAGCCATTGTCCACACCACATCTGATTATGCCAGTGCCATTTACATCTGTGTCACAATCATCCCCATGAATAGAGAGGAGGTATTCCTTGTTGAGGTTCACTCTAGTCCTGCTATTGGCAATTGCTGTCTGACTCGCCCTTGCTGTAGCACATCCTACCATATCTTTGACTGTCTTCTTGCACTGTGTTAATATGCAGTTTCTTCCACCATTGTTTATATCCATAACCACTCAGTTCCAGGCCTCTTCTCTCTCAGCTTGGTAGGGTCTCATTTTCCAAAAATGCATTTGCTGTATGTCTTAAGGACTGCCATGAGGATACAGTTCTCCCCGTGGCTAAAATTGTCCTTTCTCTGTCTGTATAAAAAGTTGACATCTGGCAGAAATTTAGTGAGCACCTGTCATCCTTGACAGGGATCACCTGCTCTGGGCCCCAATACCATCCCGGGCATGAAGACAAATAGAACCATAGGCCAGACCAGCGGGCTGAATGGATAGACCAGGTGATGGTGAGAAAGAAAAATTTCTATAATAAATCCTTGTGACACCACATATGAACTCCTATAAGTCTAAATAATCCTAAATAAGACTAATTACTACTTCATTGCTAGCTATAGAATACTCTGTATGTCCACTTCTGAGCACAATAGCTATGTTAACATATTAACTGAAATTTCCATTAAACTCAAGATATTTCTATTGGTGGGCTTCAACTGTCCATCAATAAACTGGCTGACCTACACTGCCAATGGTCGGTATGCCCAGCGTATCACTGACATTATAAATGTTAACTTACTTTAACTAATACTTCACCATCATACTAGGGGCTCCAGTATCTCTGATCTAGTCCTCACAAATATGGCCACTTCTTGCATAGCTCCATATGTATCATCGTATATTGTTAAATCAGTCAATAATTCAGTGATCTTTTCCTTTAAAACTGGTGGTACTTCCCTGTAAATAGCTCTGTGTTTAGGGACTTCAAAAAAGCAAATGTTTGTGGCTACCTATGCCTCTGACTTCTACTCTCAGTTAAATAGTTTTATTGATAAGGCAGTCCCTATAGGTAACAAATATAATAGGATGTTTAAAATCAAACTTCTGCTGTGGAATATATAAATTATATAAGAGAATAAAACTGTTTAATGCTTATAAGAGGTCTCATTCTACCTACCTTAACCGCACACATAAGCAAATTAACAAAAAGCTTAAGGGAAACATTAGGAAGCCCACAGTTGGGAATGAACTTAACGTAGCCACTGAAATGAAAAATAACTTTCAATCTTTCTTTAACTATATCAGGAAGTTAATAACTAATACTCAACAGTGCTCAGAGTTTGTTTGCTGTCATATTATGCTCTCTGATCCAAAATAAATAGCTAATATTGGCCCTCTTCTCTTCACATTATTCACTAATAGCCTATATACTGCCAATAATGAAGCCGTGTTAATACCATACGCTGACTGCTCTACCTTAATTTGTGCAGCCCCAACACTCCACCATCTTCAGGAAATAATACAGCAAGCCTCCTCTAAAGTAGAAGCCTGGTTAACCGATGCCCAGTTAATACTCACTCCCAACAAACTCATCCTGTTTCATCATACAAGATCCCCAGAGCCCCCTTTGCTATTCAAAGTCACTTCAGCAAACCATACCATCATTACCCCAGTTTCCCACATCAAATTCCTGGTAGTAGTAATAGACCAAAACATGGACTTTGATCTCCACATAAATCAAGCAATCAAAAAAGTCCACAAAAAAAATGGCTAGCCTGTCCAGGAACAAACTTTTCCTCACAGACAAATCCAAAATCTCCATTACCAGAACACACCTTCTCTCCACACTCCTATATGCATCTCCCATCCTTACTAACCTCAAGAGAATTTACAAAAACAAACTAGATAGCTGCTATAATAAAATAGTAAAGTTCGCTACAGATGCTAGCTACAGATCCCATCACTGTCACGCTCTCAAAGAACTCTCATGGCTAGAATTCCCCCACCTACCAATTTTTAATCAGCTCTGCATGGCTCACCAAATACTCAAACAACCTTAAAAGACACTTGCTCTCAAAGGCCTACTTACTTACTATTCCAATAACTGGACCCTGTACTCCAGTAACAAAAACCTAGTAAACATCACTAAAAGTAGCAATAATGCTGGTGACAAGCTATACTCAAACAGTATCACCAAAATCTGGAACTCCCTACCCATCAATACTAGATCCACCTCCAGCACCACCAAGTTTAAGAAACTACTAAAAGATCACCTAACATCTACCTGGCTCTGTTCATGTACTAACCCTGGATAACTTTCCCTTACTCAGATATAACCTCTAACTACACTTCTATCCACTCTGATAAGGCCCGATGGAGAGATGAAAAGTCAGCAAGCAGAAACTGAATTCATCCTCAAGTCTTGGTGAGTACCTTCATGAGGTGGACCCTGTTTTTCACAAAATCTCACCAAGGCGACATTGATATATAGACTGTATTTATATAGCATATATCATGGACAGAAGTAAGTCAAAAATAAAAAAAGATAGCTGGGTGCATAAGACCCAGGATAAAAAAAATGCCCAATTCTGGTAGGCGCACTGGTGCCAGGACTGGAAAAAATGACAGTGTAGAATCCTCAAGATACAGAAACATTCCTACAATGGGGTCAGGCCAGGTTCAGGGGGAGGATGCCCCCCCTATTGTAGAAGGAAGTAGCAGGCCACAAAAATGACAAAAATTGATTGGCCAAAGAAGAGCCATAAAGATGATAGAATGGACTATTGAGATAAGAAAGAAATTATGTATTGTTACTATTATGTAAAAAGCCCAGAATTTCCAGACACAAGATATACCAAATGATTAAGAGAGAAATTAGAAGAAAGAAAAATACTTCCGCAGGAAAAACTGTCAGAAGCTTCAAATAAAAATTTGCATTCATTAATACAACAGATTTTTGAAAAACAGTATATAGATCAAGAAATTTTGATCTGTTTGTAAAAAGAAGCATCTGAGGAAGTGAGAAAATATAAACAACAAAACCTAGAGATATTTGAAAAATATAAAAAAGAAATATGGACATGAGAAAGAAAGATAAATTTGATATGGTGCAATGTTTATGCAAAGGAGAAAGCCAAGTTAACTAATATAGAGAAGGCAGTCTCAAAGATATTGGAAGAGAAATACAGGCAAAGGCATCCAGATATGGAAAATGTCACAATAAAAAGTTTAATAGCACAAAGATGTAATGTATAAAAGATGATTAGTAAAGCAGAAGTTAAAGAAATAGAAGTTGAAGTTATGGAGTGCCTGCGAAGTGAAGGATTTAATGTATAAGGTCAAAAACAGACTACATCACAGCATGATGGAGTGAGTCCCCAGAATAAGGAAAAGCAAGAAGATCAGGAGACATGGGAAGAAGAAATATGGACAGGGGAAAGGAAAGGAGATTTAATATGGTGAAATAATTATGTAAGTGAGAAAGCAAAACTAACTAATACAAAAAGAGCTGCACCAAAGATATTGAAGAAAAATATAGGGAAAGGAATCTGGATATGGAAAACTTTACAATACAAAAAATAAGAAGACTAAGAGGAAAAGCAGAAAAAGAGATTAGTGGAGAAGTCAAAGAAATAGAAATTGAGGTTATGGAACAACTGCAAAGAGAAGGATTCAGTGTAGTAAACCAAATGCAGAAAGCACCACAACAGGATAGAGCAATGGATATCCAAATTAAGGGGAAACCAGTGGAACAGGAAGCAATTGGCCAGGCGTCATATCAAGATATTTTGGAGCCTTCCACAGGAAACCAGTATAAATGTTCATTTGAAACTAGGCAGCAAGGAAAGGAACAGGAAACTGTGGAAACTCTGATGCAGTCAATGCTGAGGAGTGATAGGCCAGTGAGTTCCCATATGACAGAACAACAGATGACACAGGATGAAATTGAAGATAATGTGCCACAGGAAGATGCTATAGAACTTTCTATAAAATACCTGCAGGAAACAGAAAACAAGGGATTTGCCCTCAGTATGGAAGAAAATTAGTTAAGAGAATAGTTGCTTGATTTAAAAGACAAAGACAGATATATCAAGATCAATGAAAGAAATAGACTGCAGAAGGTTAATAAAACCCCAAAAGTCAGAAGGTTGATAAAACAAATGAACACAGTAATTAGGAATGTCCATAGAGATCCATGTGATATAACAGAAGTAAACAGAATATATTACTGTGCTGCTAAATTAATAACTGATAAAGGTCTACCACAGGAACACTGGGAAGCGAGGGAAAAGAGGGGGCAAAAGTGAATACCATCATGGAAATACCGAATAGAGAAAACTATAAAGCAGCTAAGATGAGAAGTGTCATTGCTAGATGATTATAGAAGAGGGAATAGATCAACAAAAATACTAAGAAAGATAGATGTGATAAAAACAATGCACACTATTAGAACAGACCTAAAAATTTCAAAAAAGGCGGAAAGTCTTAGAAGATAAAAAGATAAATGTAAGGGAAAAGCACAAAATAAGCAATTTATTGAGGACCCAAAAAAAGTTTTATAGAGAATTCGTAAATAAAGTAAAAGGAATTGAAAGACCACCAAAAAAGAGGAAGTAGATACATTTTGGAGAAGTATTTAAGAAGATGCTGTGGAACATAGCAAAGATGCTAAATGGATAGAAGAAGTAAAAGAAAGAATAAGAAGTTTAAAAGTACAGGATATGAAATGGGATGAAGTAACAGCCACAGAGATTGAAATAAAGTTAAGAAAAGCCTCTATCTGGAAAACCCCAGGCCCAGATGCAGTACCTAGTTTTTGGCTTAAAGTATTAACTTCTTTGCACAAGGATTTAGCCATGAGTAAGAACTATTTATATGTGAACCTCGAACACACACTGCACAGGTTAATAACAGGAAAAACAATGCTCTTACTTAAAAGTGAACCTGCAAGGTGCTCTAAAAATTATAGACCAACGACGTATAAACTATAGATGGGAATTGACACAGACAGCATTTATAGTCATTTAGAAGAAAACTCAATTATGGCAGTAGAACAAAAGGGCAATAAAAGAAAGTCATATGAAACAAAGGATCATTTGTTGCTAAAAAATGTTATAGTGGAGAACTGTAGGAAGGGGAAGAATCTAGGTTTGGGATGGATTGACTACAAAAAAGCATTTGATAGCATCCCACATTCATGGATAAAAGAGTGCTTAAAATGTATAAGATACACCCTACGCTGATTGACTACATTACAGTAACCATGAGACAGTGGCAGACCACTTTGCAATTAAGTCATGATAAAGGACAGATTATTATCCCAGGGATAAAAATTCAAAGGGGGATATTCCAGGGTGACTCTCTGTCACCATTGCTATTCTGCCTTGCCATTAATCCATTAAGCTGTTTACTTAACAGCTTAGGCCATGGCTACAATTTGTCTTCTAGAAAACAACAAAGTCTAATGACTTCTCATCTTCTCTTTGTTGATGATTTAAAACTGTATAGCTCATCAGATGAGGAACTGAAAGCACAGCTGCAGGTTGTCAAAACTTTTTCAGATGATATTGGAATGTCATTTGGTCTTGATAAATGTGCAAAAGCAACCTTTAAAAAAAGGAAAACTACAGAACCAGGAAAACATCAGTTTGGAACAAGAATGTGATATAAAAAACTTGAGCAAGAGGGAGTGTATAAATACTTAGGAATTGATGAAGGATCAGCAATAAAACATGAATAAAGCTCAGTAAGGAGTACTTTAGAAGACTTAAATTAATCCTGAAAACAGCCTTGACATCCAGGAACAAGATCCAAGCCATAAATCAATTTGCTCTTCCTATCCTAACTTGATTGACTGGCCCCAAAACATGTTGGATAGATTGGATATTAACACTAGAAGGATGCGTCATGCTCACCAAATGATTTATAAAAATCAGTGTATATCAACATTATATATTCCCTGTTCCGAAAGAGGGATGGGCCTCCTTAAAATTGATTACATGTATAGATCTGCAATTGTGGGACTCCACACATATCTACTGACCTCACATGATCCAAATGTAGTGAAAGTTTTGAAACATGAGAAGAATAAATCTAAGATGACATCTCTGCTTAACTTAGTAGAAGCATATAGACATCAAGCAAGAATGGAAATCAAACCAGAAGTAGATAAAAACCAGGCAGCAACTGAATCTTCTAAAAAAACAAAAGAAAGAATATAAGGTGAAGGACCAGATGAGAAGGCAAGAAATGTGGAAAAAACATAAATATAGTTGCAAGTATAGAAAACTTCTGGAAGAGCCTCATATTGATCAAGAATGAATGCAGGAATGGTTAAGGAGAGGTGAATTCATATCAAGAAATGAAAGGTTAATATTGGCAGCCCAAGACAGTGGGCTACATTCACGCTGGTTTACAAAGTCCATTGAACATGTGGGAGAATCAGACATATGTAGGTTTTGTAAAACCGAATTGGAAACAGTCACATACCTTGTTGCTGGTTACGACGCACTAATGGCAAAGGGACTGTATACTGAAAGGCATAATAATGTGGCGAGACTGTTACACTGGAGATTGTGCAAACATTATGGTATTGAAGTGGCTGAAAAACACAGGAAACATGAGCCACAAAGAATCATAGAACATTATGAAGTTTATATCACATGAGATCACACAATACCAATAGTTCAAAAGACAGATGGTAGAAAACCGGATATAGTGGTCCAAGAAAAGAAGACAAAACTACTATTGATCATTGAAATCACCACACCTAGTGACTACAGTGTCTTTCGTACAGAGAGACACAAAGTCATAAAATACCTTGATCTGAAGGCAGAAACAAGAGCTATGTGGAAGAAAGATACCCAGACAGTTCCAACAGTAGTAGGAGCAACTGGTCTTATAAAAAAGAATTTACAATCATATTTACAATCGTATTTAGATATGTTACCAATTCATGTAACATCATACAAATTGCAGAAGGAGTCATTACTGGGCACATTATGGGTGCTGCGAAGAGCACTTTTGGCTGACATCAAAGAGTGAAACAATACTAATTTCATGAACTTTAATCGTACTTTGATTTAGGAATGGGGTCCATTCCCGTAACGGTATTAGAAACCCAAAAGACTTGGAGAAATTAAAAACAGCTCAAGCAGTATCGCCAAAATCTGGAACTCCCTATCCATCAATACTAGATCCACCTCCAGCACCACCAAGTTTATTTAACTACTAAACGATCACCTAACATCTGCCTGGCTCTGCTCATGTACTAACCCTGGATAACTTTCCCTCACTCAGATATAACCTCTATCTACACTTCTATCCACTCTGCAACTCCTGTAACCTCCTTCTCCCTTACCTATATCCCCTTGTCTTCCTCACTCAGATATAACCTCTAACTACACTTTTATCCACTCTATAACTCCTGTAACCACCTTCTCCCTTACCTATATCCCATTGTCTTCCTCACTCAGATATAACCTCTATCTACACTTCGATCCCCTCTATAACTCCTGTAACCACCTTCTCCCTTACCTATATCCCCTTGTCTCCCTCACTCAGATATAACCTCTAACTACACTTCTATCCACTCTGCAACTCCTGTAACCTCCTTCTTCCTTACCTATATCCCATTGTCTTCCTCACTCAGATATAACCTCTAACTACACTTCTATCCACTCTATAACTCCTCTAACCTCCTTCTCCCTTACCTATATCCCTTTGTCTTCCTCACAGCTGTAAAGTGTATTCTGACAGATAACATACTAAATGTACTGTAGAGGCTTAAGAAAATCTAAAACATGCTGTACTGTAGTTGTACTTTATTTATGTGTTAATCTCATCTCTCCTGTATATATTTTTGTTGATCAATCTCCTATGTATATAAATTGCTTTAATGATCTCTGCTAGACTGTAAGTAGATACATATAAGCTGTATAGTAAACTTTTTCTTTGGTGTACTAGGCATGTATTAGTAAAATATACTTTGCTGGAGTTCTTTTTCCTTGGGTCCCCACTGAACATGGGCACTGTGTCTAGCCAGACCATCCTAGTAAACAGATGTTAAATAAATAAATAAATAATATCCTAGCTATTAAATTTAGGACAAATTTTACTCCACCCAAAATTATAGCTATCCCACAGGTTCCACAGTCCTAGCCATCCAATCTAATTACCATGGAACAAATTATCCCAGCTCTTTCCAAAACTAAAAATACTTTATCCATGGCCACTGATAACATTCCAAGTTGCCTGATTATCAGTGCCAAATATGGCTTTTCTAACCCACTACTTAAACTCTTTAATCTAAGCCTCTCCTCTTATTACATTCCTGAAGCCAGGAATTGTAATGCTATTACACAAGGTTGGTCCAACCATGGGCCCTGGTAACTATAGACTCATACATCTCACTAGCCTCATACATAAAGCTACGGAGTGCATTATCCCAGACTTTATTAATGTAGACATTGAAAATATCTCAAGCCAGGACTATCATCAATTTGGCTTTATCAAAGGAAGGTTCTGCCTCTTTAATCTCATTAATTTATTTGAAAAAGTAACTAAAGCAGTGGATAGTAGTTATGCAGGGCATACAGTATATCTATAACTGACCAAGACCTTTGACACTATACCCTATGCAAGCATTATTGATAGACTTGGAAATCTGAATATAAATCCTTATATTGTATGATGGATAGTTAACTAGCTGTCTGAAAGAACCCATGTGATCAGAGGAGCAGGTGCAAAAAAAGTTACCAGGTAGGCCCTCTTCTATTTGGCATGTATTTCTCAGACCTTCAGTCCAGCACTTCTGTCCTATGGTTAACCAAGTTTGCAGATGACTGTAAATTGGGTGTTGTTACTCGATCTTCATCTGACTCACAATTGCTGCAACACAGCTTAGACGAAGTTAACAACTGGTGCAAGGCCAATGATCTCAAATTAAATGTAAACTAAACTTGTGTAGTTCATTTTGGTATACAAAACAGTTTCACTTACTGTATAGGAGCTGTACCCTCCAAACAGGCACTATTGTAAGGGATCTGGGTACTCTTGTTAATAATTCCCTATCATTTGACCATCATGTCTTCACAGTAGGTCAGAGCATCTTTCATTGGATCCATCTAATTTCCAAAATCATCTTCACTAGAGCCAAATAAGTTTTAATTTCCATTTAATCATATCTTATCAGACCCATTATTGAGTATAATGCACATTTTGTCATGTATTTATCTAAATACACCACACAACTTCAGATATCCTAGAGATTCATAACTAAGGAGATCAGTGGTCTCAAAAATCTTAATTATCAAGACAGACTGGCAGCCATTTTTCTGTACTAAGTCTCTTATAGGGTCCTCCTTCACAATCTATGTATAGCCTTTCATACCATGAAAGATTTAACCCTATTTGATCGCCTGTTCCCTTACAAAATGAATAATACATAAAATACTCAGTTAAAGGAACTAAGCCTTCATTAACAGATAAAAAAGACATGTTGGTAACAGATTCATATCCCAGTGTATCCCTTACATCTGGAACAAACTTCCACTACATGTGAAGCTTACTAGCACCAGGCTAGAGGGAAATTTTGAATAGAGGTTTATGGCTTGGCTTGAAATGGTCTGCAGATCAATTGCTGAGTACGTATGTATTAGTCTATGAACCAAAGTGGTTTTCCATTTTTTTTAAGTCTTATCAAATATAGATTTAAAACACATAGTATGCAATTATAAAAGTACTGCATAACTGCCAAATAATTGCAAGAAAATATGTATGTATAAGTGCATTTATGTGTCTAACTGTCATCCAAAGGTATTCAAAGGTATTTGTAAGCATACACATAACTGTAAACAGAAATGCATCTGCATACAAATATAGCATGTTTATGTACTGACATGTTTTGTATATAAATACACACATATATGTATGAGAAAGAAAATATATGTAGGTATGTGTATATAATATATATATATATATATATATATATATATATATATGTGTATCATATATATATATATATATATATATATATATATATATATATATATATATATGTATATATATATATATATATATATATATACCTGTAAATAATGGATGTAAATCTTTGTGATTATACATACAAATATGTTTTCATGTATTTGTCTATCTATCTATCTATCTATCTATCTATCTATCTATCTATCTATCTATCTATCTATCTAATCTATCTGTCTGTCTGTCTATCTATCTATTTATTTATACACAAACAAAAAACAGTATATTTACATTGTCACATAATTCCATATACCATATTTATTAGCTTAGTAATTAGCTTACTATAGCCAGATAATTGTTAGAGACAAACAAATTGGTTTCTGTAGGCCACAAAATAATTATTAACACGATAACTGTATAATATAATCAGTTGTTCCAAAATATTATCTGCATGTACAAGATGACTGAACTCAGTTAGCCACCACATCCTAGTCAGAGTGGAGTTGGGGTGGGAGGTGGTGGTTAAAGTAACATGTGAATGACCAGCACAAAAGAAACTGAAAAATGCATAGTTTCATTAATTCTGTTTGTATTTCTACTTAATCCCATTATATGCTTACAGTTAGTAAGCAACAAATCATGAAAGCACACATTGTCATGAAATATTTCTAATGTATCTATTATGCAAACATAAATGTGTTTGGCTTAATAAAAGTTGACTTAGAAGGATGTCATAAATTCCTTTCATTTTATACATGTTATGTGTGCCTACAGCTTCTGCCACTATTTGAGAAAGCAAAAGTCTATTAATTAGACATTACTAAAAACTGCAAGCAGGGTATGTAAGGCATAGTGGAAATCAAAAACTGCAAAGGTATTGTAAAAAAATGGTTGCATAAAGTACTCATCCCCAAATAAACAAGCTCTACAGAGACATAAAAATGTAACAGTTGGATGGAAGTCATGCAGTCTTTGTAGTTCAACTTGTATTGAAGAAGAAACACTAATTAGCACAGATGGATTAGTTATAATAAAAGTATGAAATTATGTGCTTTGCCATTTTCCTGCTTAAATGGAAGCATATAGGAAAAATCAATATAGATGTGTACAGAAGTAAGCATACATCTTAAGCAAGTGCAACAATAACTCAAATGTCCTTCTGAATAGTAAACCTAATCATGTCAGAAATGTTGTAAAACATACCTCTGAGATAGCTAGGCAACCATCATTTATGTGTTCTATATGCAGTCGAAGAGGAGATTACTTATAGCTTGGATCAGGAGATCAAGAGCCTTAAAAGACTTACTAAGGGCACACAATAATATGCCAAAACAAATAATTATTTATATTTATAAAAGAAAATATAAGAAATAAATTAATTTTTATAGTTCTTATTTATTTTGTAACTATCAATGTGAAGTAATTCATACACAACGATAGTAGAGGAAATAGAGTGCTTTCAGTACACAACTGCAAAACTACCCATATCAGCCAGAAATATCAAGTGGATTACCATTTCTTATGTTGCACCAGAATATGTCATTAGTATGAGTAGATTTCAAATGTGAAAATCACCACCACTTCATAGGGATGTACTGACTGTTCACATGTTTCCAGACCCATTCCCAGTATTTTCCTTTCTTTGAATAATGTTTTAACAAAAAATAATAAAAAAGTTGTTAATAAAGCTTGCACTAATGTATTACATTATGAGTCCATTTATTTATCTCTGTTTCCTGTTTTGCATTCCTTTGCCCTTCTTTATTTTATTTCTCTCTCTCATTTTTTCACAGGTCCAGAATTCTTAGGAACAGTACAGCATTGCTTCTGCAAGGTCAGGGAGTGTTCGCCCTCTGCCTGTCCAGGGATGTCCTCACAGGGATGTAAGGTTGGCACCAGTCCTGTATGCACTCAGGCATGTGGCAGCCTGTTAAACCTCCCAATCTGTAGACTTTTGGACTTAATTAAGGATACAGTGAAGCAGAAAGTGGAGAGATGTCTTCAGCCAGTCCAGGATGGTCTTCAGCAGGTTGAAGACTTGCTGCCTTTATTGGTGCTTAACACCACACCACCACAGGCCCCCCACCCCATCAACATCACGGTCCTCCACTGCAACACCTTCAGGCAATAGAAACATTTGAGATCCTGTGGACAGGGGGTTCCTCCTGAACTCATCTCCACTTTATCTCCCTCCTTCCCTAATTCTCTCTCCTGCACCCTTGTACATACTGCCTACTGCTTGTATATAAAAATACTTTTAAAAAATAGGGGGTGTATCCCCCTACCACAAATATAGTATCTTTCCTTTCTCACCTTCACTAGCACAACTCATTTGATGTTTTCTTTCCATGTTGCCCTCTTTGTTATGCCTACCATTTTTCAATCTTTCCTATCTCCCCTTTTGACTCTTTAAAGAAACAAACAGGGTTTCCACAAAAGGATGTAAATCCTTTTATGTTTTTTTTAAATTTAATAAAAGCTACTTACCTTAAGTACTTCAAGTGTGTTTATGCAAAACTACTTTGGTCCACAATATCCAAAAATGTATGAAAGAATATAAACATTAACATTATCATGTAGTACTTCACACATACTTAAGGAATAACTTCAACTATGTCCCACATTTGCCTCAAGCAGCATGTTCTTAGAATGCCATTGTCTTCGCATTTACTTATTTAGCATGAATAATCTGTAAATACTGCACAGGCCTATAGGTGTCGTGGTACTCTTAGTGAATCACAACGACACAAGTGTGAACCTTGGGACAATGAATACCACCCAAAATATTAGAACAAAAATGTGAGCAAATGGTGAAAGATAGTGATACAGAATTTTACAAGAAAGACAGCAATAACAGATATGATAAATAAGGAAAAATAAAGTTGATGATCACAAGAGAAATTTTTTTGAAAGGGAAAAAAAGAGAAGGTCAGCCCTATTTGGAAAAAGTAACATCAGAAGAGCTTGTAATAAACAAATTAAATGATAAAGAAAGTTGAAGAATAAACAAAGCAAATATATAAATAAAAGGTACAAATTAGGGCTAATAGAGGAATTGCCTGTTAGAAAATGGATGAAGATGAAAAAGAAGAAATTCAGAAAGAAGAACACAGATCAGAAAATATCTTAAACAATGTTAATGAACAAATTGTCCCAGGAGCAGATGGTATAAACAATTAGTTCTATAAGAGAACATAGATAGAAAAAAGTGTTTTTTAAAAATATTAAATGATCGATTAGAAGAAGAAATAACGGAGAAAAGAAAATGTGCAAGTATGATTAAATTCACATGGAACAAAAGTGAAAAAGAAGCTACAAAGAACTGAAGGTCTATAGCTTTATAAAATGCAGTTTCTAGACTTTTAATGAAAATATTACAGTTAATGATATAAAAGATGATAGGACAAATGATAAGACAAAGTATATATGGAATAAAAAGAAAAGAAGTAAAAGTGCTGACGCAAATATAAATAATAGCATTATAAGAGAAGATAATTAATTCAGATTAGTTGCATGTGAAACAACAAAAGCACTATGATTTGTGATATGAAAAATAAAAGGACGTATTACAAACGTATGCATATGATTGTAAAATAAGGAAGGTGTTTAAAAACATGATGATAGATGGGTTAGGTAGGTTGAAAATACAAATGAGTAAGGGATGTATCATAGTTTAACAACTCTAAGTTGGTTAGCCGCATACTACCCGCAAGAAACCATTATACTAGGAGACTTCAATATTGACTGGTCCCACTGCTCTGCAAAGGCTAATCCCCACCCAATCAATCTTTTTGGCTTCTCCCAAAATATCACAGCTCCTACCAGAATTGGTAACGCACAGCAAAAGGAGAGTACGATTGACTGGATTCTCACCAATAAAGATACTAATAACTATACCACCGGTACCCTCCCCAATGGCCTTAGCGATAAAGATACTAATAACTATACCACCACACCTCCCCATCCAATGGCCTTAATGCACCTTGTCACTTATATTATAAAGCACAAACTTTGTTCTTCTTACCCACCCGACATAAACTTATTAGAAACAAGAAAAATTCAACCTAGAGTTATTCCTAGCAGAACTAAAGTTCTGTAATTGGTCTACCCTAACTACTCTTCCCTAGCCGAGAGTGTGTCATACTTCAATGCCACTTTCCTAACATTTCTCTCCCCCCATCACTCATCATCGCCTTTTAGAAACGAAGACCGTGAAGCTACAACAAAAACAAAAAAAAAAAAAGCAAAAATTAAACCCAAGAATTGGAATAAATGGAGAAAAACCAAAAACCAAACTCCCATCATCAAATTCCATAACTCCAGAAACTCAACAAAATCATTAGATAAAGACAAAAACAAAAATTAATTACTGTCACCTCAAATCATTTTAAAAAAAAAAGTTTTGGGCTGGATTTACTAACCTTCTTCTGTATCCTTTCTCCTGGTAAATCCTCTACCCCCAAATAAGAGAGTAAAAATAAGTAAAAAAACCAGAAGACATTTTTTTGATTTTTTTTTTTTTCAGAGACTAGCTAGTCCCTAGCTACATTTCCTCCTACCCTCCCCCCATCCTTAACTCCTTGCCACTTTTGCACCCCTTTTTAACCCACAAACACCACCAGTATTCCTAAACCAAAACTAAAACTAAAAACCCTTCCAACCGAAACCCCCCAGCGATCCCAGCGGAGCGGAATACCTCCAACTAGCCTCTGATGTCATTGCCTATCCCATATCAATCTTGATTAACAGATCCATAACTGAGGCCACCATCCCTCCTATTTGAAAAATTCTCAGCATCATTCCACTTCATAAGGGAGGCTCCACCACTGAATCTAACTACACAGGCCCATTTATACTATATCCAATATTAAAAAAATTCACGGTGTTGTATTCACAAACAATTCCAACCACACCACCAATCCCCATCTACCATTCCCAGTCCCCAGCATGGTTTTCGCCCCCTCCCTTCCTACCATGCTCTCCTTTTTCCTTTGTCGACCAGTAACAGCAAATCTCAAACCAAACTTCTTCTATCAAAGCTTCTTTGATCTCCTTTCTCAACCACAAAAACCAACTCCAACACAAAACTCAACACCTCCTCCACACCCCAAATGGTTCATTCAAGGATAAACTGGGGCGACAGCAAACGGTCCCCTACTGGCCTGTCTAAGTCAACCAATAGCTAAGTTGTCTATCTCACAACCCCTCTACCATTTTTATGGGGCACAGGCCCATTATGGCCCCTTCTTTTCCATTTTTTTAAGCAGTTCACTCACATAATCCATCCCACACTCCAGAATCCAATATGCCTCACGACAGTTACCTAATCTGTTCTGATCTTTCTCCAGAAACTCTAATCAAAAACTCACAATGTTCTTTGCTGCTTTTAAATTTAACTTTTATGAACCTACCACTGATACTAAATCCAAAACCAAAAAAGTTTACTTTATTCTTCCCCGAACCACCACCTTCCACCACCTGGAATCCCCCGGCTAAATGTCACAACCGCCTTTGTGGCACTCAGCACCCCATTGTCACTATTTCCACCCCATCACAATTACCAAATCCTACACACAGTTGATTCTTTAAAACTTTTACCACTATTATCAAAAGAATCCATTCCATCTATTAACAAGAAACTAGGTTCAATGTACAGAACTAGGACCTTTCTTACCCTCACCACCACCATACATTTGCCCATTTTTTCTCCTTTCCACTTAAACAACTCTTCCTTTCCATATTTTTCTCCCATAAGCAAATCAGCTCAACAACCTTTCTACCACCTACCACCACACATTGCAAAACCTCACCCCAAGAAACTCCGTACCCACCCTTGCACAAACTCGGCTGGTTAGAACTGCCCAATCTTCTTAAATTTAATCAACTAACGGAAGCATTCAAAATAATTCATCAACCTGCCAAAACCCCCTCACTGACCAAAATCCTGACCCTATACACAAACCTTAGTTCCCTTCGGTCATCAAATAGTATTTAAGTATTAACCATCAAATCTAACAACACAGGTGGCGATGCTCTTTATGCTAACTCTATTGGAAAGCTATGGAATTCCCTTCCTAATAACCTTAGACTCATGACTTCACTCACTCTATTCAAAAACAATCTTAGAGAATATTTCATGTCCCACTGGTTATGCCCATGTCCAAACCCAGATTAATTCCCATAGGTATCACAGTTTCCTACTCGCTTCTCTCTCACCAACTATTTATCATTGATTTACTCTCCTTATGTGTTGGTTTTGTTTTGTGAAAAAATTAATTATTTTTTTTTACTAGCATGCATGCTTATATACTGTTTTTTTGTTTTGTTATTCTTTACAATATGAATTTCTATCAAATTGTAGTTCTTAACTTTTTCTTATTGTTGGGAGCTTTCTACTGAAACCTCTACTGAAAAGGGATATGTATCCAGCTGGACTAGCCCGGTCAACAAATGTAAAATAAATAATAAATAAAATAAATAGTTCTCAATGAGCTGGGCTATAGTTTTAGTTATGAATGCAATAATATAAGAAATACATCAATCAATAAATAATAGAAAAAGTTTAATTAAAAATGGAAATAGCAAAAATGGAATATGACTGAAGTGGTTATAAAACCATTAGCCTTTGTAAATACAGACAGTTTGGTGTTGTTAAACAGGAATAAACCATGGAACTAATAAATGAGGTAAAATGATGGTTGCAAAATTGGATTTAAAATGAATAAAGAAAAGCAAAAGAAAGTCGATTAACAGACTGAAGTTTGTTTTTCAGAACAATGCATTTCTACTCTAGTTATTGTGTCTGGGATGAGAAAAATAAATGGGAAAAGTAAGGGAGAAAAATTAATAAAGTTAAAGAAAGGAAAAAAAAATATGTGAAATACTTTCAGTTTATCATTCAGGAAAAAAAAATATTTAATAGACTGCACATTGAAATCACTGCTGGAATACACTGTGGGAGTCTATGTTTTGCTAGCGAAGAAAGGAAAACAGGTAATGGATATTATTTTAAATGTTCTCATGTTTTTGATTGAACCTTATTAAAAAAGACATAAAAAAAAGAGACATGGAGGAGCTCTTGGATTATGTAGACTAGGCGGCTATGACTCTAGCCCTGAGCAGCATCCTACCATCACCCAGAATGATACCACAGTACAAGCAGAAAATAGACTGAACATTGAGATGACTGCTGGAATACACTGTGGGAGTCTATGTTTTGCTAGTGAAGAAAGGAAAACAGGTAATGGATATTATTTTAAATGTTCTCATCTTTTTGATTGAACCTTATTAAGAAAGACATAAAAAAGAAAGAGACATGGAGGAGCTCTTGGATTATGTAGACCAGGCGGCTATGACTCTAGCCCTGAGCAGCATCCTACCATCACCCAGAATGATACCACAGTACAAGCAGAAAATGATCGATTTCAAGAACTGGCTAAGTTTCTGGTGTCATTCTAAGGGGATCCAGTATCTGTCTGCCTGGGATGACATGATTAGCAGACCTCGATGCTTTGCCAGAGATGGCCTGCATCTATCACCCCCAGGCGTCCAGATACTGACCAAGGCTCTCGCCACCCCTATAGTACCTTTTTTAGGCAGTTTTCCAAAGACCAAATTATCACAGTAACAGCTACAAACAAATGCAATCTGAGGGTCATGCTGCTCAGCACTAGAAGTCTAAATCTCAAAATGCACCCTCTCAAAGCACTCCTTAAAATGGAGAACATCGACATTTGTGCTGTAACAGAGACCTGGTTCAAGGCAGTAGAAAGCACCCCTGCACTACCAGGCTATAGTGTTTGACCGCAGAACTTGGGCTGAAGCTCCAAAGGTGGTGATGTTTCCATATTCATAAAGGATGTGTACATCGCCAGACTGGTAGCCCAAAATAACGCATGAGAGATACTTCAGGTGCAGCTAACATTGGGTAAGGCAGCAATTCAGGTCGTAGCCTGCTATAGGTCTCCAACAATGTCCCAAGACTCACACTCCACGTTCTTAAGCACATTGGAAAATATTAGGGTCCAACCTAACACTCTCATACTGGGCGACTTCAACTACCCCTCCATTAACTGGGAAAACTACTCATGTACCAATACACTTGCACAACATTTCCTGGAATTCATTAATTCAAATGCCCTGGACCAGCTCGTTCTTACTCCCACTAGAGGTAGAAACATCCTTGACCTGGTCATTACTAACATGGGTGACCGTTGCTCTATACCAATAGTTAACTCTTCCCTGGTTAGATCTGACCACAAACTAATCACCCTGGAAATACACCCCCCCCCCCCCGCAAAGGTAACCACCATGAAAAACTTCTTCAAAGCTAACTTTGGGTTCCTAAAAACAGAGGTGGCTAACTTCATGGCCCCCATGCAAATGGAGAATAGTTGCATGACCGCTGAATCATACACCAATGCATTGTACAACCACGTACACAAATGCATGGATCTCGCCATAACCAACAGAACCAACAGACTCACCTCCAAAAAAAAAGGAAGCCAGTCTGGTGGTCCCCTGCCATAAACAAACTCAACAACAGAAGGAGGAAACTGATGTGTAATAAGGTGAAGTTCCAAGACTGGAAAAACTCCCTTATTAGCCTCAACAAAAAGTTGAGATCTCTCATCAAATCCTCTAAAGCTAGCTATGAAAACAGAATTGCAGCAGATTGTAAAGAATCTGCATGGTAATACCCAGATTTTCTCTGAGCTACTGCACAATGGTACCTCCTATACCGAGCTAACAGATATTGCCAATATACTGGCTGACAGATTCAGTGCCAACTTTACCCCCCCAAAGGGTCAATCACAATACCAGTAGATTGCCAGAAACCCAGTATTACTGCTGCACAGGTTAAAACAGCACTGTCCAAGGCCAAGAATACAGCTTCCATGGGACCTGACAATATCCCTGGCTGTGTTCTACATGAACTACAGAGTGAACTGGCATCTCACCTGTGTGCCTGTTCAATCACAGCCTCGCCTCAAGCTTTGCCCCTACCGAATGGCATACTGCTACAGTCATTCTTCTCCACAAAGGAGAAGTGACTACAGACCCTGGTAACTATTGCCCAATTAGCTGATGAGTCTGATATGCAAAGCTATGGAACGCATCATCATGGAGCTAATAAACAAGGATATAAGGAATCTCCAAGCTCTGGATCCCACATAGTTTGGTTTTGTGAAGGGTAGATCATGCCTCCTCAACTTGGTCAACTTCTTTGAGTCAGTCACCAGAGCTGTGGACGAAGCCAAGGTGGTTCATACAGCCTACCTTGATCTGGCCAAGGTGTCTGATACCATTCCCCATTCAGGAATCATAGAAAAACTCACTAAGCTAGGCATCAACCCCTATATCACTAAGTGGGTTGCAAACTAGCTCACAGATAGAACCCACAGTGGGAAAGTAGTGGACTCCAAGTCAGATTGCTGACCAGTCATGAGTGGAGTCCCACAGGGTTTGGTCCTGTGTCCTCTCCTGTTTGCTATCTACTTCTCTGAAGTCCGGGCCAACACAAAGGGTTTCTGACTGACCAAGTTTACAGACAATTGCAAGTTGGGAGCTATTATTAACTCCCGAAGTGATGTTGACATCCTACAGAAAAGCCTCACTGAGGCCAATGACTGGTGTCAGAACCATGGCCTTAAGATCAATGCCAAAAAATGTGTCAATATCCCCTTTGGGAAAAGCCTGGTTCCCATGAATTGCCACATTGATGGTAGTCCGCTGAACACAGAAGGTGTTATAAGAGATCTGGGAACACAGGTTGACAGCGGCCTCTCTTTTGACCACCACATTGCCAGTGTGGTCAGAAAGTCCTTCTATGTAGCACATCTCATTACTAAGGGTTTTGCATCCAGGAAGAAAGAGGTCATTGTCTCCCTCTACTCTTCCCTCATTAGGCCAATCATTGAGTACAATGCCCCATTTGGCATGTACCTCACTAGACACCTGCAACAACTGGAGAGGCTGCAAAAGTACCTCACAAAGAGGATCCTAGGCCTTAAACACTTGTCCTATATGGACACACTCAAAAAACTTAATCTATTTTCCGTCTCATATCGCCTACTTACAGGCGATCTCTGCTTGACATACAAAGCCATATCTGACCCAGCTCAGTTAGAAATGCTACATCTAAAGAAATCCCAATCCCTCCACACCACATGCTCCAGTGACTTCAACCTCATTACCATAATCAACAGAACATGCTGGAGGGACAGGTTCATAACCCAGAGACTGCCCTTGCTATGGAATAGACTTCCCATACATGTCAAACAGAGCACCTCACTGGCCCCTTTCAAGAGAAACCTTGATGAGTGGATGGGAAATAGAAAATTCAATCCAGGGATCACTATAGTGGCTCTACTTGACAGAGGCACTGGGAACTAAGGTTGGGTGGCACAATGTCAGGGTAATCCTATGGGCTAGGTTTGTAAATGCTCCAGGGACATTAGTCTAGAACACACCTATGAACCTATGAACCTACACATTCTACTTGCTGTATTCTGTCCTCTTGCTTATTTTCTTTTTAATTTGTCATAATTATTTATTGATCAAGTAGGTGAGATGACACAGCTAGACCACTTCCTGGCATGCCCTAAGTCATTTGACAGCTGCAGGTACCACTTATAACATTAGATTAAGTATACCAGTCATCTATCATAATAAAGTGTTGCATTCCCATTTTATGCAGTGCCTTTAGTAAAACAGCATGTGTAATATATAGGTAATGCACAGGATCAAAGGATGTTACTAGGCCATTGGCCCTGAGGCCTTTACAAACCTAGCCCAGAATTTAGCACATGTTTTGACAAGTCAGCACACCATGCACCTGTTCATCAAGGACTTAGGTGGAATCTCAGCGGCGTATTTTCTATTCCCCATCCAGTTATCCAGGTTGCACTTAAAAAGGGTTAATGAAGTACTCTGCTTTATGTGGAGAGAGACAGTCTATTCCACAAAAGGGGGAGTCTCTGGGACATAAATCTGTCCTGCCAACAAATCCTATTGATGTCACCGACCAAGTTGAGGTTGCATGTATGAATTACTTGAGTGGAGCTTGAATTGTGGATATGCAGCAGTCCCATCAAGGTGGGGTCTGAGATTGCTTAGTATGCCAGAAAGATGCCACTTCTGAGGAGTCTATATGAGACTGAGTAGAGGGACAGGGCCTTTAGCCTATCTGTGTAGGGTAGATGTTTGAGGCCCTGGATTCTCCTGGTTAGGAACCTCTGTGGTCTCTCTGGCTGTTGCATGTGCTTTGTGAGGTATATGTCGAAAGGGGCATTGCACTCAATAATGGGTCTTATAAGGGTAGAATACAGGGATGTTATGACCACCTTGTCCCTGGATGACATACCCTTACTAATGAGGTGAGCCATGATGAAAGCTTAGCGTACAATGGAGGCAATATGGTGGTCAAAAATCAGTTTGCGATCAGCCTGAGTGCCCAAGTCCCTCATGACTGATTACGTGCTTAGGACCTTGTTACTAATGTCATAATTTTTGGGGACATCACTCTCCCCAAAGGGGATGATGATGCATTTTTTGGCTTTCACTTTGAGGCCATGTTTCTGGCACCAGTCATTTGTTTGGGTGAGACTCTCTTAAAGGATCTCCATCACTATGATGACAGTACCCAGCTTGCAGTCATCTGCAAACATGGTCAGCCATAGCCCACTGGTTTTGGCCTGCACCTCAGAAAAGTATATCCCAAACACGGGTCTATATTATATTGTCGCAAGCTGACAATATCGAATCTGATATTGTCAGCATGACAATATCGAAAGCGAAGAATATCAGCTAGGTAAATGGAAATCTCCATAGGGGGAGATTTATGTTTACCTCAATGTAGTGCAGTCTCAGAGTTGGTATATTTAAGTAACAGTGGGGTGGCGGGTGCAGGGGGGCTTGCCTTCCTGCCTACACCCTTTAGCTTTTTTTTTTTTTTTGTTTTTTTTATCCTCATTTGATATTTTATTGCATCAATCAATTGTGTTCGACATTTATTGCTTCAATGCAGTAAAATTTCGATGAGGTAATATAAACACCCCAAACACAGAGGCCCAAACACTGATCCCTGGGATACACCGCTCGTTATGGGTCTACTGCTTGAGGTGGCATCACCTAGTTTGACTAGGTGGGTTCTATCAGTGAGCCAGTTTGTTAACCATCTGGTAACATATGAATTGACGCCTAGATGAGAGAGTGCATCTATTATACCCAAGTGGGGAATAGTATCAAAGGTTTTGGCCAGGTCAAGGTAGGTGGTGTGCACTGTCTTACCTCATCCATGGCTTTGGTGACTGTCTCAAAGAAATCAAACAAATTTAGCAGTCATGACCTCCCCTTGATGAAAACAAACTGTGTGGAATCGAGTGTTTGGAGGTTGCCAATGCCCTTGTTAATGAGGTCCATGATAATCTGCTCCATGGCCTTGCAGATTAGGCTAGATAGGCTGATGGTTCTATAATTTCCTGGATTGGTGGATGCTCCACCTTTGTGCAAAGAGATGACAGTGGCTGTCCTCCACTTGGCTGGGATAAAGCTGGTACTCAAGCTTTGGTTGAATAGGGCACCTGATGGTGCTGCAAGTTCCTGCCTGAGTTCATGTAGGATGCAGCCTAGGATGTTATCGGGTCCCACGGAGGCTGTATTGTTTTGCGTTTGAGAGGGCAGTGATGACTTGCTCCTTAGTGATAAGAAGAGAGAGGGTGCTGGAGATGTCCTGATTTACTTATGGGGGGACAGAGGGGTGAAGTTTTTACTGAAGCTGTCTGCCAGCAGCTTGGCTATATCTATGACATTTCTGTATGTGGTATCCTTGACCACCAGTTCTGACAGATCCGGGTGCTTCCTTTGAGATTGCAGATATATGTGAAGAAGGACTTAAGATTGTTTTCAGTAGATGTGGCCAGTTTGGATGTGAAGTTTGCTTTGGAGGATTTCACTAGTGCTCTTATCTGCTTGTTCAGACTAAGGAAAGATTGCTTCCACTTAAGCGCCTGCTCCTTCTTAGTCCTGGACAGCAATTTTTTCCTTTTATTTTAGAGTTTTTTTATTGCAGATGTCCACCAGACAGGTTTACTCTTCCTTGAGGAGGAGGATTTTTGTCCTTTTGTGTATTCCTGATTCCATGCAGCTATACAAATGCTCGTATAGTACTTTGGTTTAGGTTTGGACATATCTCCTAGTTCCTATTGAAGGGAGGGGCCTGTAAAACTGTTTATACCTTCCTTCAGGAGGTTGTAATCAGCTTTGGAGAAGTTATTTTGTTTGACCCTAGCTGGTGGGGGGGGGGGGCAGGGGAGATAGTGACTTCGAAAGTGACCGCTTTGTGGTCGGATCTTACCAAGGAGGATGACACTGTAGGGATGCTGCAGTGGTTACTCATGTTGGTTAATACAAAGTCCAAGATATTTTCAGCTCTTGTGGGGGTATCGACCAGCTGGTCCAAGGCATTTGCATTGACGAAATCAAGGAATCTTTGGACATTGGTGTTTTGGCATGAGTAGTTCTTCCAATCTGTGGTTGGATAGTTAAAGTTGCTCAGGATCAAGGTAAATGGTTGAATCCTGATAGATTCAAAGAGGTCCAGATACGTGGAGTGGACATCTTGATTCAAAGTTTGGGGCATGTAACTAGCTATGATTTGAATAGGGGTCTTGTCAATAGTTAACTGCACCTCAAGTGTCTTCTGTGCGTCATACTGCTTGACCAGCCTGGAGGTGTGTATGTCTTTTATATATATTGCAACTCCACCTCCTTTTGCTTTGTTGCCCATGTTTTGTAGTCTGAATGTATGATAGGATGAGTAACCTGGTATGGCTGAGGTGTTCTCTGCAGCTTTGAACCAGGTTTCTGTGATTGTACAAATGTCAGCATCTTCCAGGGTTAAGAATGCTTGCAATGAGTGCAGTTTCATGTTTAGGCTCCTAGTGTTTAGCAGCATGAACTTTAATTTGCATTTTGATGAAGTTGTCATGTTATTAGTTTTGGCCTCATGGCATTGCCTAAGAAAGGCACTATGGGGTTGGCAAGAGTCTTTGCCAGGAACGTGAAGCCCAAAGACAAAGATGCAGGCCATCTCTGACAAAGCAACATGGTTTGTCAATCATGTCTTCCCAGGCTGTCAGGTACTGGATCCCCTTGGAATGACAATAGTAACTAAACCAATTGTTAAAGTCAATCATTTTCTGTTTGTATTGAGGCATCATTCTGGGTGATGGCAAGCTGCTGAAGGCTAGGAACATACCTGCCCGGGACACATATTCAATGAACTCGATCATGTCTCTCTTCATATAGTCCAGGGAGATATGTCTTATTTCATTCACGCCAACGTGGACTATGGCAGAGTCATAATAGTACCTGTTGTTGAGAGACTTGAGTGCATGGGTAATTTGGTGGATTCCGGCACCTGATAAACAACTAACCGTGACTTTCTCCTTATCCAGCCTGGTGAGGGCACATCTTTGTGTCTCACAATGGAGTCTCCTATGACTAATATGTTGGGTTATGTTTAGGCCTTAGTGCCTGTGAGACACAGGTGTGTGGGGTCTATATCAGATGCACGAAAAGACAAAACCGCGAACGCTCACATGAGTGAAAATGCCGGGAATCAAAACTGTGATTGTGGGATCATGTTACAGTGAGGAGTGGGATATTTGACCTTTCCTCACTGTAGTGCGACCTCGGAGTTGGAATATATAGTTAGCGGGGGGTGTGGGGGCACAGCCCCCCACAATAGCAAGTTCAATTACTGGCATTTTCACTCCTGTGAGCGTTCGCAGTTTAGTCTTTTCGGGCTTATAATATAGACCCAGGTGTGTGGACTATGTGTGGTGTGGGGGGCAGTGAAATTTGTGTGTGTTTTTGCCTCAGAGGTCTCTTTTGTTTGGATATGTTTTGTTGAGGACCTCCATTATGTGGGTATGTGTTGTGTAGATGTGGGTGGTGTTTGAGGTGTGATACTTGTGTTGACAACCTTCTCGGTGCCAGATATACTGGCTTGTGAGGGGGACAGCATTGACTCTAGGTTCTTAATGTAATTGCATCTCTCACAGTTTGTGTTCCTAGGTGGTAGTAGTACGGCTGTCTGTGTACATGAGACAGTTGCTACACTGTCAGGATGCCCATATCCACCAGACTAGCAGGAAAGAAATATAGGAAATTGTCCATCCATATTTGTCAGAAACTGAGGGAGAGAGGCCAGAGAGCTAAGAGGGTAAAGGGTGGAAGGTCTAAGAGTACTACTACTAGGTGATCACACAAGTGCTACTAAGGGAAATTTTTTTAGCTGGAATACCACACAAAGGGTTAAAAACAGTGCAGCTGCAGCTCTGGATGCAGCAAACCTGTATCGGACTCTCCTACTCAATTTAAGGGTCAAGAACACAGTAAAACTCACAAAAAAGCACAGATTAAGCACTTACAGACAAAAACAGAACTCACAGTATGAAAAAATACAGTTAAACAGTAATGAAATGCAGTAAAATGCAGTTAAACAGTAATGAATTGCAGTAAATAGCAATGAAATGCATTTAAACAGTAATGAGATTCAGTTAATCAGTAAATTGGTTTAAAACAGTACAAATGTGATAAGTTAGCTCACAATCACAACAGTAAAAACATTTCAAATAAAGCTACAATTCAGTAGAACATTGTTATCAATTTAATAAGGCTACTGACAAGCAGTAATAAATGCAGCAAACTTAATGCAGTCGAACTCCTGAGCACAAGCAGCAAAATGAAGTAGGAAGAGGCACAATTTTTTTTTGTTAGCAAAGTCTAGACTATATACAGTATAAACAGGAACATATCAATATTTTCTTCAAAACTTCTATATAAGTAGTTATGAAACAGGAACATTTCCATGCTTTCTTCAAACCTTAGAAAGTCTGACCAAAGGCATTTCATTTCTTTATAATCTTGCTTGAGTACTACGTACTAAAAAAACAAGTGAGCTTCTCATTATATCTACAGAAATATAATGCATTCTGACAACAAATGAGAACAGCTTGGTCCAGCAGGTATTCACATTTCTGCTGCCTATGAGGTTAATTGATTAATGCCCTGTACCTTACAGCATATTTCCTCCACCACAGGACTACTTTATGCCTTTGGCAGACAGACACAACAGAGAAATGAGGCTATGAGGTGCTAATGAGGCGCTTCCTATAGTCTAGAGATTGAATACCCCAGTCTCCACTTGCCTACTACGGAACTCTAAGAAAGTCATTTAACCACAGTTGGTGATTCCAAGCTGAAACTGAAAATGGTCCATATGGATCAGTGATCCACCCAAAATAGCCAAAATAAATACACGCATACATACATGCATCAAAATTAAATAAATAGACATAGTATGATACCGTGATTGGTCTCTGCACTGTTGAATTCCCACACTGTTTTTCTGTTCATTACTTCCTCTAAAAGACTGGCTATCATATTCCTTGCTATACATAAATAAACACTTATAGCTTGTGCCCTTCAGTAATGTTCAGCTGGGTACTATGTTGGCTTATTCTTGCATATTTCATTTCAGAAATATTCTTCCTTATGGAATTTTAGGGTTATTTATTACATGCCCTTTCTTCATTCTTCAAGAATATGTATATGTGTTAATCTCTTTAAGTCTCTCCTTATGTGATTCCTGCTGCAGTCTTCACTCTATTTAATGGCTCTTCTTGGGATTAAATTATCCTATATATGTTGTATGAAGACAGGACTTTAAAAATGTGCAGAGCATTCAATGCACAGATTCACCAGCTATCTTTATTAGCTGTTTTTGCACATTACTTGCATATTTTATGGCTTGCAATACTTTAAGATAATAGCAAATGTGCAGGTCTTTAAGTTTGCTGCTGCTAGTACCCATTTTCTGTCATCATGTATGTCATCCTCAGGTCAGAGGTCAACTTTTTTGTTCCTAGTAGAAGTCCTTTATAGGTCTTGGGGTGAAATGTACATATACAGTTTCTTAGTATTCTTGCCAGCTTGTCATATTTTGTTACGCTTTTATACTTGGGCAACTTTCAGGGTGTTATTAAAGATTGCAGCTGAGAAATTAGGTCTTCATTTTCACATTCTGTGTTGTCTACTGCAACTGCTATGATAGCATTCTGCCAACATTGTTGAATAATCTTGAGTTATTCAAGTTCTGCAACCTATTTAAGTCTACTGATATGAAACACTAACTCCTGTGGTTGGATGTAACTTCATTGCAATGGTGTTGTCTTGTAACCTGACAACGTTTTGATGCAATCCTTCTTTACCTTTCACTCCTTTACAGTGTTACCTATGAAAACAGTAAAACGTTGTTCCATTATTGAACACAGCACAATAACAACCCATTTCTAGTATGCTCTTATATTCACTCTTTGCCTTTGTGTCTTACTCATATTATAGTCATTAACTCAGGGCCTTATCACAGTACCCACCCAGGGTTAAACCTAGGGATATGCATACTTTCCATGTCATGGCACACACATTTTGTATTTGTTTTGTGCAATGCATTTTGTTTTTATTTAAAGTAAAAACAGCCCTAGCACATCTACCATGATTTAAGGTTTTACATTTTGTTAAGTAGATTTCCTTTCAGAATACATGGTTGATTTAATGGAGTTTTTGCTAAATTTGGCATTTAAAGGTTGCTTTCAGACTGAAAATACCTCCTGTCTAGACACATGGACTGCTTGCTGTTGGGATACATTACCTTTGTGAACAGAAAAGGTTACACTCTGGAAGTTGGTATTTAATTCTAAAAATCCTGGCTTTGTCCCTGTGCTTACCCTAAAACTGAGTACCTGGACCACAATCCTCTGTATAGCACTGAGTGAGACATCATGTTAATGCCAAGGTGTATCACATGTGCAAGTCTTTGGCCCCTCCCTAAGATGTATCACATGTGCAAGCCTTAGAACCCTCCTTAAGTTGTGTCACATGTGCAAGCCTTTAGCCCTCCCTAAGGTGTATCACATGTGCAGGTCTTTGGCACCTCCCTAAGATGCATCACATGTGAAAGCCTTCGGCCCCTCCTTAAAGTGTATCACATGTGCTAGCCTTCAGCCCTCCTTAAGGTGTATCACATATGCAAGTCTTTGGCCCCTCCCTAGGATGTATCACATGTGCAAGCCTTTGGCCCCTCCTTAAGGTGTGTCACATGTGCAAGCCTTCAGCCCTCCCTAAGGTGTATCACATGTGCAAGTCTTCAGCCACTCTATGGTCTTCATCTGCATGCTGTTAACAGTATGAGCTTATTTAACAGCTATAGAATAGCTTGGAAAATGTTTATGTCATATGATTCCTTGTTCAGAATAAGTCTTTGGCAAAGCATCATGGTGTTAAGCTGTATGTGTGTAAGCCTCTTTAATTGGCTATACTCAATAATCTGCATTTTTTATTGATAGGACATGGTCTCAGAATAAAAAAAACAAAACAGATTCTGTCTTCTTTTAAGTACTTTGATAGTTCTCTGATACAGAAGCTTCACTTTTGTACTGCTTGTATCTTTCTGATGACTTGTTTCTTTCTAATGAAAGGCTCCCATGCATTTGTCATTCAGTGAAAACAATAAATAACATTTCCCCTTTGCAATGTCGTGTTTTTTAAAAAAAAGGATTTATTTTTATATATAATACAGTTAAGAATCATACTCTCACAATTACTAATCGCTTTTTCACACTTCACTGTGCCACAAATTTACACCATCAATTCATTCTTCTTTTTTGTCTCAGGATGAGTTTGCTACAACCTGTAATACACAAAATCTTCATGAAATGTACTCAAAATCTAGAAACCATGGAATCAATATTTTTAATTCTTGTGCACTGTTAGTAGCCTTGCTGAAAAAACAGAACACAGAACATGCAATGTTCCTTAATGTAGCAAGAGAGGAAGGGATTAAAACATTCAGCCCTTTTAACATTTAGAAAAGAGGAAGTGATTAAACTATTTAAACATTTCAATCTTACAGAATAAGAGAAAATAATTAATTTTGAAAAATAAATTTAAAACATATTACGGGCCAAAGTATTCAATCTGTAAAGCTGCTGTCTGTAATGTGCTCATTTCTTACTAGAAATTATGGGGTTCATGAATCATTTGATTCTTAAGTAACTTACCTTAGACAAAGAGTGCAAGACTGAGTTTGATTACTTATTCAATGCATTAACTATGGGCTGAATTCTGTGTGGAATCAGAAACAGGTTGATTTGGCACTAGGAAAAGCAACAGATGTTTGAAAACTGACTGAACTTTTTAATATCCAGCACAAGCTATAACTGACTAGATAAAAAAATAAAATTAATGTCATGGAGCAGAGCAAATTCAAAGCCCAAATCTGTCAAATATATTTAAAATACAAGTGAACATGCTGATGACCACATGACAGGCAAGAAGGTTCCTGGTAATAAACAAGTAGGCAGAAAACACACCTAGTGCAGGCAGTGGGACTATATGCATGAACAACTACATTTTAAGTTTGTTATAAAGTATCTTGGCTTTGTGTATGACATACTCAATTTTCAAGGATCTGTAAAATGTGAAATAAAGTATTATAGCAAAATTAAAATGTATTAGAAGCAAATGAGCATAACAAAACCATTATACTCTTTGGCATAATATAATTACTGACAAAGTGAAAGTAATCACAAACATGCAGATGGCTCAATGTCATGCACATTTTAAACAATGATGAGGCAGTTGCCAGCTATAGTAAAAATGGTGCATATTGTTTAAGTTGTCAGCAGTGGAAGAGATACTGTTGTTCAAAGAAACTAATGATTAAAGGCATGCTTCTTTGATTTGAGTTAGATACAAGAGATGAATGCAATATCCTGTTTGAAGCTATATTTAAACCACTGAATTCAAACAGCAATATGTTGAAGTCTGTGTGCCAATATTGATTTGTTTAGGGCATAAAATAAAGCCTTTTGGTGAAGTCTGAGTAGACAAAGTATAAAAGTAAAAAACTCAGGCTATTATTTTAAGCTGTATCCTTACAAACTTGGTTAAAATAATCAGAAACTTTAGGGTGCAATGCTTGCAAGAAGCTTGGGATAATTGAAATAATTTATATTCATAGGTTTATAGGTGTGTACTAGGCTAATGGCCCTGGAGCCTTTATAAGCCTAGTCCATAGGATTACCCTGGCATCATGCCACCTGACCTTAGTTCCCAGTGCCTCTGCCGAGTAGAGCCACTGGAGTGATCCCCGGGGTGAATTTTCTATTTCCTATCCATTCATCAAGATTTCTCTTGAGAAGGCCCAGTGAGGTGCTCTGTTTGACATGTATGGGAAGTCTATTCCATAGCATGGGCAGTCTCTGGGTTATGAACCTGTCCCTCCAGCATGTTCTGTTGACTGTGGTAATGAGGTTGAGGTCTCTGGAGTGTGTGATGGGGAGGGACTGAGATTTCTTTAGATGTAGCATTTCTAAAAGAGCTGGGTCAGACATGGCTTTGTATGTCAAGCAGAGATTGCCTGTAAGTAGGCGATATGAGACACAGAATAGTTAGTTTTTTGAGTCTGGCCAAATAGGACAAGTATTTAAGGCCTAGGATATTCTTTGTGAGGTACTTTTGTGACCTCTCTAGTTGTTGCAGGTGTCTAGTGAGGTACATGCCAAATGGGGCATTGTACATGATGATTGGCCTAATGAGGGAAGAGCAGAGGGATACAATGACCTCTTTCTTCCTGGATGCAAAACCCTTAGTAATGAGATGTGCCACATAGAAGGACTTTCTGACCACAGTGGCAATGTGGTGGTCAAAAGAGAGGTTGCTGTCAACCTGTGTTCCCAGATCTCTTATAACACCTTCTGCGTTCAGTGGACTACCATCAATGTAGTAATTCATGGGAATAGGGTTTTTCCAAAAGGGGGTGATGACACATTTTTTGGCATTGAGCTTAAGGCCATGGTTCTGACACCAGTCGTTGGTCTCAGTGAGGTCTTTCTGTAGGATGTCAGCATCACTTGGGGAGTTAATAATGGTTTTCAACTTGCAATCATCTGCGAACTTTGTCAGCCAGGGTCCCTTTGTGTTGGCCTGGACTTCAGAGAAGTAGATACCAAACAGAAGAGGACCTGGGACTGATCCCTGTGGGACTCCACTCATGACTGGAAGGCAGTATGACTTGGAGTCAGCTACTTTCACACTGTGGGTTCTATCTGTGAGCCAGTTTGCAACCCACCTAGTGATATAGGGATTGATGCCTAGCTTAGTGAGTTTTTCTATGATTTCTGAGTGGGGAATGGTATCAAAGGCCTTGGCCACATCAAGGTAGGCTGTATGAACTACCTTGCCTTCACCCACAGCTCTGGTGACTGACTCAAAGAAGTTGACCAAGTTGAGTGGGCATGATCTACCCTTCACAAAACCAAACTGTGTGGGATCCAGAGTTTGGAGATTCCCTATATCCTTGTTTATTAGATCCATGATGATGCATTCCATAACTTTGAATATCAGACTTGTCAGGCTAATGGGGCAATAGTTCCCGGGTCTGTAGTTACTCCTCCTTTGTGGAGAAGAATGGCTATATAAGTGCACCATTCGATAGAGATAAAGCCTGAGGTGAGGCTGTGATTGAACAGGGCACACAGGTGAGTTGCCAGTTCACTCTGTAGTTCATGTAGAACACAGCCAGGTATATTATCAGGTCCCATAGAAGCTGTATTCTTGGCCTTGGACCGTGCTGTTTTAACCTGTGCAGCAGTAATACTGGGTGCCTAGCAATCTACTGGTACTGTGATTGGTCCTTTGGGGGGGACGGGTAAAGTTGGCACTGAATCTGTCAGCCAGTATATTGGCAATATCTGTTGGCTCAGTATAGGAGGTACCATTGTGCTATAGCTCAGAGCATATCTGGGTATTGCCGTGGAGATTCCTTACATAACTATAGAAGGCCTTGTGGTTGTCTTTACTATCTGCTGTAATTCTGTTTTCATAGATAGCTTTAAAGGATTTAATGAGGGATCTCAACTTTTTGTTGAGGCTGATAAGGAAGTTTTTCCAGTTTTGGGACTTCACCTTATTCCCCATCAGTTTCCTTCTTCTATTGTAGAGTTTGCTATGGCAGCGGAACACCAGATTGGCTTCCTTTTTTTGGAGGAGAGCATATTGGTTCTATTGGGTATGGCAAGATCCATGCATTTGTGTACATGTTCGTACAGTGTATTGGTGTATGATTCAGTGGTCATGCAACTATTTTCCATTTGCAAGGATGCCGTGAATTTAGCCACCTCTGTTTTTAGGGGCTGAAAGTTAGCTTTGGATAAGTTTTTCATGGTGGTTACCTTCGTGGGGGAGTGGGGTGGGAGGAATGTGGATTTCCAAGGTGATTAGTTTGTGGTCGGATCTAATCAGGGAGGAATTGACTTTTGGTGTAGAGCAATGGTCACCCATGTTACTAATAACCAGGTCAAGGATGTTGTAGTGGGGGTAAGAACAAGCTGGTCCAGGGCATTGGAATTAATGAATTCCAGGAAACACTGGGCAAGTGTATTGGTACATGAGTAGTTTTCCAGTTAATGGAGGGATAGTTGAAGTTGCCCAGCATGAGAGTATTAGGTTGGACCCTAATATTCACCAGGGTGGTTAGGAATGTGGAGTGTGAGTCTTGGGACATGGTTGGGGACCTATAACAGGCTATGACCTGCATCGCTGTTTTACCCAATGTTTGCTGCACCTGAAGTATCTCTGATGCATTATGTTGGGCTACCAGTCTGGAGGTGTGAACATCCTTTATGAATATGAAACACCACTGCCTTTGGAGCTTTGGTCCAAGTTCTGGGGCCAAAAGGTGTGGAATTAGTTACAGCCTGGTAGTGCAGGGGTGCTTTCTGCTGCCTTGAACCAGGTCTCTATTACAGCATAAATGTCGATGTTCTCCATTTTAAGGGGTGCTTCAAGCAAGTGCATTTTGAGATTTAGACTTCTAGCATTGAGCACCATGACCCTCAGATTGGATTTGTTTGTAGCTGTTACAGTGGTAGTTTGGTCTTTGGAGCACTGCCTAAAACATGCACTATAGGGGTGGCAACAGCCTTGGCCAGTATCCAGAAGCCTAGGGGTGACAGATGCAAGCCATCTAAAGCATTGAGGTCTGTCAATCTTGTCATCACAGGCAGACAGATACTGGATACCCTTAGAATGACACCAGAAACTTAGTCGATTGTTGAAATCAATAATTTTCTGTCTGTACTGTGGTATCATTCTGGGTGATGGTAGAATGCTACTCAGGGCTAGGGACATACCCGCATGAGCTACATAATCCGAGAGCTCTTCCATGTCTCTTTTCATGTAGTCCAGGGATATATGTCTCAAGTCATTCACACCCACATGTACAATGACAGAGTCATATTTGTACCTGTTGTTGAGGGACCTGAGTGCATGCATTATGTGGTAGATCCTGGCACCCGACAGGCAGCTGACTGTTACTTTTTCCTTATTCAACCTAGTGAGTGGGACATCAGTGTGCCTCACTATCAAGTCACCTACGTCTAGTGTACTGGGCATGCTGTTTTGCCTTAGGGACTTTGGTTGAGTGGCACACTGTTTAGGAGAGTTATGTGTCTCATGATTAGTGTTGTGTTGTGGTGGTCGAGTGTGTTTCTGCCTTGGAGGTATCTGCTGTTTGGGTAGATTTTTATTGAGAGCCTCTGCGAAGGTGGGTGTGTGGTTTGCATTTTTGTGAAGGCAGTGCTGTTGTGTATTCCGGAGGGCTATGTTTTCCATGTGATGTGGTCCAAGTGCTGACCTTCTCCTCTTGACCAGCTATTCCGGTCTTGGCTAGAGAGTACATGGCTTCCAATTTGGATATATAAGTGCATCTCTGGCAAGTCTGAGTGTTGGGAGTTAAGAGGAGAGGGTTGTTGGTGTACATGAAACAGTTGCTACATTGCCTCAGGATGCCCAAGTTCACCAGGATAATAGGAGAAAGCACAGGGAACTGACCTTTAGACATGGCTGGAGGGTGGGCATTAATAATAAGTACTGGAGCTGTTTCCTTGTAGAACACTTAGTGCTGGCAGCACTTTTGTATGATACAGTAATTGCTACAATAATTCTGGTATGGTAAATTGCTAGACTAATAAGCTTGTAAAAGTTCAAGAGAGAAGAGAACTAGCAGATCAAAGGGAAAAATTGAAGAGCAGACTTTGACACCTCTCAGAAGCTTACAAACAGTCCTGGATACAGCAATCTGTATGTGGACTAGACTAGTTACAGGAAAGGTGAGAAACAAACACAAATGTGGGCTTTTAAACCAGAAAGTTGAAAGAGATGGAAAAAGTGCCCAAACGGACAATAAACTACAAATTCTGGGCCAGAAACCACTTTTCTTGTGGTAGATAGGCTACCCAGTGCTTACCACTCCCACTGATAAGCTACAAGGCTTCCCTCCAACACAGAAAGGCTTGGAGCACTCAGATGCTTACATACAGTCCTGGATACAGCAAATATGTATCTGGACTAGACTAACTACAGGAAAGGTGGGAGAGAAGCGCAAATGTCGGCTTTTAGACCAGAAAGTTGAAAGAGATGGAAAAACTGCCCAAACGGCCAATAAACTTCAATTTCTGGGCCAGAAACCCCTCTTGTGGTAGATAGGCTACCTAGTGCTTACCACTCCCACTGATAAGCTAGAAGACTTTCCTCCAACGCAGAAATGCTTGGGGGGCTCAGAAGCTTTCAAACAGTCCTGGAAACAGCAAATCTGTATCTGGACTAGACTAGTTACAGAAAAGGCAGGAAACAAGCTTAGAATTTTTTTTTTACAGAAAAGCAGCTAAAGCAGCACTAAAAACAATTCAAGTGTAATGCAAGCTAGCACACTTGAGTGCATAACAATATTAAAGCAAGTACAGTTTAAATAAATATATGTGTATAAATGCAGAATTATTCATTATTTGAAAAGTATGCAGTCAAAATATAGTGATAGATCAGAGAAGTGAATGTGATAGTACTGAAAAAGTACAGGATGAGGACATAAGCACATTTGACAAGTGTTTTTATGAAGACATCCAACAAAATGTCCCAATGTAAATGCAGTCCCGATGTTTTACGGAATCAGTGAGCTAAAATTTGTGATGCCACTATTTATGATGATATTGTACATGCATGTTTCTGATGATAATGATTATGATGATGTAATAATGATAATAATAATAACATAACAAGCAAAAGCAGTGAAAGGGTTTCTGCGATTAGTTCTTCACTGCGTGTACAGAAACACATCACATTGAGCTGAATATTTGTTACAATATATTGTTGATATTTTACAGAAATACTCTTGATTTGTTGGAATACTTGGGCTGAAGGAGGGGGGCTATCTTGTTAAGATTTCTACCTCGGGCAATGCCAGTGATTCATGCTCCCAGAATAGTTCCAGATGCACTCAACGCTAGACATGAGCAAGAATTAAAATAATTGGAGGCTATGGGAGTTGTAGTTGAACAGACTTGATTAGATGAATAGCTAAACAGTATGGTAACATTCTTGAAGAAGGACAACTTAAGTCTATGTATAAAGCCTCAAGAGCTAAATAGGTTGATCAAGAGAAACAATATCTATCTTAGACATAAAAGTAGCATAAATAATACCTAATGCCAATTTCTTTTCTTCACTTGATTATAACCACGGATTTTTGAAAGTTAGGTTAGATAAAGCTTGTCCCAGTTTCTAGTCATTCCATACTTGTATTGGCAAATATGGATTTGTGGCATTATTGTTTAGAATTGTATCAGCTTCACAAGTGTCTTAGATAGATGTGGTGACAATAGGTGAAGAGTTAGATGTAATCAATGTCAGTAATGATAGTTTAGTCTGAGGTACCACAAAGCAGAAACCTGACCCAACATCTAGCAAAACTACTGGATACAGTGACACAGAATGGCTTATGCAGGATCAAAATCAAATGCTAAATTTGTGCATTTCACTCATGTACATAGATTGTATTTTGTCTTCTAAAAGACTTAAACCTGATGCTTACAAAGTAAAAAGTAATCATAAACATGCAGATGCCTCATGAAAAAGTATGGCTTATGCATCTTCTGATTGTGCTAGACTACCTCTGTAAGTTTACCTCTATCTTATCAAATGTTATCAGTGCCATTCAGGAAAGCTACTTCAGGCTGCAGCATGTTTGTGGTCAACAGTAGAAAAGAAGATCTTTAAAATGCTAGAACATCTAGTCACTACACTAAACACACTCAAATTATATGATGTCTCCCAACTGACTACTTTTCAGGAATATAAAAGCCAGCAAGGCCTCGGTGCTATGTTTTTGCAGGCACATAGACCAGCAGCTTATAGATCAAAAGTGTTATGTGATTTGTAAACATGTTATGCTGAAATTCAGATGGAGATATAAGTCATAGTTTTTGGTTGTCAGAAATCTCATACCTACAACTATGACAAAATAGTAGTGGCAGAATCTGATTGCAAGCCACTTCACAGCATATTTTTAAAAAAATCACATAAATTACCATCAATGCTCCAAGAATGTTACTATCACTGTAACAGTATGGCATGCAAGGTGAATTCAAATCTTGTAAGCTAATGCATATAGCTGCATAATGAGTGTGACATGGCTTCAGAAGTGTAAAGAATATCTATGTGAGCAAGATCTAGCAATATTATGGATAATCTGTCAATTTGCCAATGTCTGCTAACAAGTCATGTACATAGGATCAAGGGCGCCCGCAGGCAGGTGCAAGGGGGTGCACTTGCACCCCCCTGGAATCGGTTAGTTGGGATTAGTTTCATTTTCAAAAGGGCAGGCGTTCCTCCTTAAGAGCGCCCGGCGTTCCTCCTTAAGAGCGCCCTTTGCATCCTGTCCCATCGCACAGACGCAACAGGTGTTTGCAACCTGTTTCTATATCGGGAATTTGAATTCCAGACTCCAGCGTGGACTATGGGCGGAAACGTATGCTGACATCATCGCATGGCGCGAGCGGGAACTGAAACGGATGGTTTTAGAAGCAGTTTCTGCTGATGGTCTGACGGGTTTTTCTTTTGTAGGACTGACTGAAGATGGAGTGGAGGAAACAGGTGTGCTGTGGAATCTGGACGCTTTCAGAGTGAGTAAGCTGGTGTGTGTGTGTGTGTGTACATACATACTAGAAAGAGTGAGATTTATATTTGTATTTGTTTACTACCTTAGTTACCTAAAAGAGGGGGTGCCAATGTGCCATACAGGTTCTTAGACAGCAATTGTAAGTTATGTGTTGGTAGACATTTGAAAAGATACATACAGGTAAGAATATACTGACAATATTATTGTGGGTTTTCACAAAGAAGGGGGTTTGCATGCACTGTATGTTTTTTTGTTGTCATGTCTTTTATTATACTCCAGATTTAGAGGAGTTGAAGGGACTGTTTAATCATTTTATATTGCAATTTTGTGTAGCAGGTCTAATGAGATCTTGACAATAGTTATATAAATCTTTTGTATGGGTCTTTTGGGGAGTCTGGTCATTTAGTGCTAGTTCTTTTGTCTGTATAGTTGAGTTTTATTCAAATCTTTGTATGGGTCTTTGGGGAGTCTGGTCATTTATTGCTAGTTCTTTTGTCTGTATAGTTGAGTTTTATTCTGCCACTCACCATGTTTGGTCATCTTTTGGGTTTTTCACAGCCCTTACTTTTGCAAACTTTCAAACTGCAGACCTATTTTTATTACCTTACAACAGAGCCAATGTTGTTCAGAAATGTATTTTGTCCTTTGTTTTTATGTCTATTTGAAGGATTTGGTTAGTCAACAATCTTAACAGTTCAGTTGAATATTTTGACTGATAGATCTACAGAAGGAAGACACTTTAGGAAGTACCATTTAATAGACTAGAGCTTACACTCAATAACTTCTATGAGCTGGTGTCTAAAAGTGTTTTTTTTAATTCTTGTAAGCAGTGAATTAGAGTAGTGTGAGCTTGTGTGCGTGCACATGTACATACTCTTGTGGGTTCATGCCCATTTGAGAGCGAGCATGCTTCTAAATCATATATGGTGGTAAATAATTATTTTCTAGTTAAGGTCTGTGTCTGTGAGAGGAGAATGGATAGGGCATTTAATTAAATTCTGTCATGTACCAGTGCCTGTTAAACTTCCAGACTCAGCCTGGGTCTGAATGACTTGAAAGTAACCAAATGCTTGGTCAAAACATTTAACTCTATTGGTTCCCAAGGAGTACTAAAATTATTGAGTCTGACAATATCACAATCAGCATGTTCTTCAAACTACAGAATGGTAGACATGAGTAAATGGCATCCTGTGTGGGCTCATGTGTGATGTTTCAAAAGATATAAGGTACACAGATATACTTTCTTAACGTCTATGCACTGGGATCAAAATATACTTTTGGCATAAATGGGAGTTCCCTGTCATTTATATGCAGAGTATAAAAATAAATCAGATAAAGGAGCTGGTGAATCTTAAGCTGGTTTTACTTTTATTCTTCCTTGCACCTTTCAAGTCCATAGAGTATTACTTGAATCATGTTTCTATTAGTGCTAGAGTCTGAGGATTTAAAATTAGATTTCCTTCCCTTGAGTAGTTATTCCACTACATAGCCTTCTGGTATTTAGGTAAACTAAACAAAGCTGCATTTTAAGTATTTGACTGCTTCTCAAAGTTGTATTTTTATAGCTGCTGTTGGATTTAAAATAATATAAGACCCTGCATGTGTTTCAGTGCCATCAGTGTTCTATAGTGGAATGAGTAACAAATACACAAGTCATTCTTTTCTATGATGCTCTTTTTTGAGGCTTACTGAGATGTTGAAAGAATGTGAGGTTGTGTAAAAATACAATAACTTAAATGCAGTCTCATGAAAAGACTTGAGGTTAATCATGTCTTTTCAACCTCCTACAAAACTCACTATTCATTCTATGTTTGGTACATGAAAGAAAAATGCTGCCAAGTGGAATGAATGGTATCATTTCTATTATTATTCTGCATTCATCAGGCCCATAATTGAGTACAATGCCCCTTTGGGATGTACCTTACCAGACACCTGCAGCAACTGGAAAGACCCCAAAAGTACCTCATAAGAGGATCAAAGGGCTCAAACAGATGCCATATGCTGCCTTAAAGAAGCTGGATACCTACTGCTGTTTGCTCCACAAACTGTTTTTCTTTTAACTTTTTCCCTTTAAACAAGTGCTTTTTCTTTTAACATGCACACCACTTATGAAAACACAGCACACCAATGCAAGGTGTATTGGGACAGTTGCAGCTGCTCATTTCATTTTTTGGGGCAGGTATTTTTCCTTACCTTTTTCAGTAGTCTTACCTGGTTTACAAATAAAAAGAATGTTTAAAATTGTTCCTTTTTTGGGACTCTGTCCATTGTTTTTGGCTTTGCCCAAATTTCTTGAATAAAAAAGGTGAAACATTTTTGACTGCTCCTTTTAAAGCAGGCTATAATTACTTATAGTACCCCCAAGATTCAAGGTTGTAGACCCCACCTTTTTCCAGACTGGCAAAATTTTCATTGCATGCATAATGCAGGTAGGAGCTGAGAATTTACTGAAATATTTTTGATTAGTAAGAGCTTATTTTATATGTCAGTGTGCAGGGGATTGACTGCTGCTTTGCTGTATATGATACAGAGCTCTTGCCATTTTAAGTACTGATTTTTTTCACAGTAAGCTGTACGCTGTTAGACAGACATACCCACACCTGCAGAGTATCTCACAAAGGTTATTGTAGCCAACATGCCTATGGCTTACACTACTGTGATTCTGTATTTATATATTGTGTGTGGAAGTAGGCTGTTATCATGAAAATGTTCTGACTAGGGCAGTTTTGTCATTACTGTTGCATGCATTTTGCTTCATTGCCTACTGGAAAAATGTTCAAACAATAAATTTAAAATGCAGTTGTGTGTGGAAGTAGACTGTTATCATGGAAATGTTCTGAATAGGGCAGTTTTGTCATTATTGGTTAATGCATGTTTGTTTCATTGCCTACTGGAAAAATGTTTAAACAATAAATTTAAAAATGCACTCTAACAAGTCTAATGTGTGCTGTATTATACAAGGAATATAATTTAATACAATCAAGAAGATGAATCAAGGAATGCATACATGTATGCATGGCCCTAAAATATGTTTGAAAACAGCCCAGAGGAAAGTGTGAAAGGCTCAAAATCATGAGAAAATGTTAAGCTTTACTCTTAGGTTCATAGGTTGGTACTAGGCTATCAGCCCTAGGGCCTATACAAGCCTAGCCATAACAATTCCCTGGCTATTTCTTCCCACATTATTTACTTTCCTGGACCCCTGTCTAGCAGGGCGACTGACGTGATCCCTGGGGTGAATTTCCTTTCTCCCATCCAATCGTCAAGGTTCCTCTTGAAGAGGTCCAAAGAGGCACTCTGCTTGACATGTATGGGCAATCTATTCCAGAGTCTGGGGAGTCTCTGGGTCAGGAACCTATCCCTCCAGCATGTTTTGTTTATTGTGATGACAAGGTTTAGATCCCTGGAGCGTGTAGCTCTGAGGGATTGGGATTTCTTATGTAGCATGTCCAACAGCTCTGGGTTTGACATGGCCTTGTATGTTAAGCAGAGATCGCTCTGAGTAGATGATATGACAGAGTATAGCTGGAGTTTTTAAGGCGGTCAGCGAGGGCATCTGCTTTAGGCCTGTGATTCTTTTAGTGAGGTATTTCTGAGGCCTTTCCAGTTGTTGCAGATGTCTTGAGAGGTACATACCAAATGGGGTTGTATTCTATAATGGGTCTAATGAGGGATGAGTACAGTGGGACAATGACCTCCTTTTTCTGGATGAAAAGCCCTTCGTGATGAGGTGTGCCACGTAGAAGGATTTCCTGACTGTTGTGGCGATGTGGTTATCGAAGGTGAGACCACTGTCCACCTGTGTCCCTAAGTCTCTTATCACACTTTCTGTGTTTAGTGTACTGCCACCTATATGGTAATTCATGGATACATGTTTTTCCCAAAGGGATAACAATACATTTCTTGGCATTGAGCTTGAGCCCATGGCTCTGGCACCAAGCATCTGTTTCTGTAAGGCCCTTTGTAGAGTATCCACATCATTTGGGATTCAATAATGGCTCCCAGTTTGCAGTCATCTGCAAACTTTGTTAGCCAGAGTCCCTTAGTGTTGACCTGTACTTCAGAGAAGTAGATGCCCAACAAGAGCGGCCCCAGGACTGAACCCTGAGGTACTCCACTTGTCACTTGTCTGGAGCTGGATTTGGAGTCGGCTACTTTTACAGTGTGGGTTCTATCAGTAAGCCATTTAGCAACCCATTGGGTGACATAGGGATTAATGCTCAACTTAGTAAGTTTATCTATGATTCCAGAGTGGGGGATGGTATCAAAGGCCTTGGCAAGGTCTAGATAGGCTGTGTGGACCACCTTACCCTTGTCCATGGCTCTGGAGACTGATTCAAAGAAGTCAATCAGGTTCAGGAGACAAGATCGGCCCTTCACAAACCCAAACTGGGTGGGGTCCAGTGTTTGAAGGTTGCCAATGTCTTTGTTTATAAGTTCCATGATGATACGCCCATGGCCTTGCAGATAAGGCTTGTCAGACTGATGGGATGGTAGTTTCCAGGATCCAAGGTGGATCCCCCTTGTGGATTGGGATAACTGAAGCTGCGCCACTCAGTGGACACGAAACCTGAGGTGAGGCTATGATTAAACATGACACTTAGGTGAGGTGCCAGTTCATATTGTAGTTCATGTAGTACACAGCCCGGGATGTCATCTGGTCCCATGGATGCTGTATTCTTGGCTTTAGAGAGTGCATTTTGTACCTGTGTGGCAGTTATTACTGGAATTTGGCAATCTTCCGTATTGAGATGGGCCATTTAGGGGTGAGAGGGGTGAAGTTGGCACTGAATCGATCTGCCAGGATATTGGCAATATCCTTGATCAGTATATTTAATGCCATTCTGTTTTAGCTCAGAGCAGATCTGAGCATTGCCATTTAGATTCTTGACATAGTTATAGAATGCTTTGTGGTTGTCTTTGGAATCTTTGGCAATTTTATTTTCAGAACTAGCTTTGGAGGATTTTATGAGGCATCTCAGTTTCTTACTGAGGCTAGTAAGGAGTTTTTGCATCCTGGGATTTTCCTCTTTTCTGCAAAAGTTTCTTCCTTTGTTGTAAAGTTTGTTTATGGCAGGGGACCACCAGATTGGCTTCCTTTTTTGGATGAGAGCATTTGGTTCTATTTGGGATGGCACGATTCATGCATGAGTGGATGTGCTCACAGTGCCTTAGTGTAGGATTCAGCAGTTGAACTTTCAGTTCCCGCCTGCATGGGTGTTATGAAGTTTGTCACTTCTGACTTGAGTAGCATGAAGTTGGCTTTGGAGAAGTTTTTATGGTGGTTTCTTTACTGGGGTGGGATGTGGATGTTAAGGGTGATTAGCTTATGGTCAGACCTGACTAACGAGGGGTGACCATAGGTATGGAGCATTGATTTCCATGTTGGTAATGACCAGGTCTAGGATATTGGAGCCCCTGGTGGGACTATGGATTAGTTGATCCAGGGCATTGGAATTTATGAATTCCAAGAACCGCTATGCAAAGGTGTTGGGACATGAGACTTGTTATCAAAGCAATGGATGAAGGTAAAAGTTTACACCATATTACCTTGACCTGGCCAAGCCTTTGATACAATCCCCTACTCAGGTGTAGTACAAAAGATGAATAATGTAGAGGCAAACACTTACATCGCCAGCTGCATTGCCAGCTTGGCTCACAGGATGCAGGAGATCAAAACAGGGGAAGAGACCAGTCACCAATGGAGTCCCCCGGGTTTGGTTCTGAGACTTTCTGTTTGGCATATACATCTCAAAAGTAAAAGGAAATACCAAAGAGCTTTGGCCAGCTAAGTTTGAGATGCCTGCAAGCTAGAAGTTATTGAATCCCCAAATGACTTAACCAAATAATAACTGGTGTCAAAATCATGAAAATGCTCTCTGAGAACTGATCCAATTGTTTGGCATTTGGGAACTTGTGTGTACAGTGACCTAACTTTTGACCAACATGTGCCCAACATCATAAAGCCTTTCTATATTGCACAGCTTATAAACACATTGATTGTGACTAGATCTAGAGATGTTGTTGTCCCCCTTTAGATAGCTCTCATTATGTCAATCATTTTGTATAATGCTCACTTTGGCATGTATCTGTCCAGCCCCATGCAACAATTGGAATATCTTCAGAGATACCTTACTAAAAGGATACAAGTCCTAAACAATAGGTCTTGCATGGACTACCTCAAAGTTTTATTATTATACTCAGTATCCTACAGAGTGCTTAGAGGTGACATGTCTGGCATACAAAGCATCCTCTGACATAATACAGATGGACCTAGTGAACATCAGCAAGTCAAATGGCATCAGAAATACTCAGTCCAGATATCTAAACTGAATGTTGTGGAGAGATGGATCTATATCACAGACTACCACTGCTGGAACAGACTATCCATAAAAATAAAGCAAAGCTCATCCATCCATATTCAAATGCAACTTGGATCTAAGGATGGGTAATAGAAAATGTACTCCAGGGTTTCCCCTCATGCCACTAATGGACAGAGGCAGTTCCTAAATGCTGCATCCCTTACATGGCCCCCTCAAATTATCTATGGTATGATCACAGTTGTTCTCACTAGGGCTAATATACAATTATCAGCCATGGGGATAGCTAAGACCAATCAGAAATCGTTAATTCAAGCACCAAAAGGGAATTGGCAAAGCTTAAAATGTCCTCCAAGTGAACCTATGCTGTGGTAGCAAATAGTGAACTAAAAAGGGTAATTTTTTTATAACTAAGTGCCCCTGTCTCCCTCCACCCCCCCAGCCTTTAACAGCTTCTGGCGCCTATGGTGTGTGTGTGTGTGTGTGTGTGTGTGTGTGTGTGTGTGTGTGTGTGTGTGTGTGTGTGTGTGTGTGTGTGTGTGTGTGTTTAAAAGGTGTGTGTGTAAGAGGAGAGGGGTGTATGGGGGTTTATACCTCACAATTATCCAGATTTTGCCTCATATTTTCAGATTGTTTCTCATAAAATTGTCTTTTTTCTGGCAAATCATTGAAGACTGAAGTTGAGTTTTAGACTTCATATCCTCAGAAAATGCATACTAATGCAACAATGTTGTTCTATCCACTTTCTAAGGAGGTCGGGGTATGTATGTGTGTCATACCTCTCAACCATACAGATTTTCACAGAGGTTGAGGTATGTGTGTGTGTTTGAGAGAGAGTGAAATGCCATATTTAAAGTCGGCAGGTAGAATTTATTTTCAAGGAATTGTGAGCTTCAAGGGAAGAGAAGTTTACTACTGCTTATGCTAAGTCTGCTTAAAATGTGCAACTGTTTTGTTTAGCAAATGGTATCACTGTTGTGGTGTAGAAGTTCAAAACAGTCTTATTAGCACAGTAGGTAGCATACTTGCATCTTAATGTAGAGGGCTGTAGGTTCTACTCCCACCACATGTGTATTTTAAGGGTGTGGAGTGCTGCAGACCTCCTGTGAATGAGATGCCTAGTAACTATGAACCTGTGTTTCTGCCACTTATTTCTATTGCAATATACAAGCTTAGCATTTTTTTTAAATGTAACATAGGCAATTTATTGTTTAAGGGCAGTAGGCACTGAATTTGTAGATGAAACACTGAAATATAAAGCTGTTTTCTAGCAACAACCTCTCCATTAGTTTCAGATCTCTTTAATGTGAAATTATTCAGATGACTTTTACTTCTGCAGAGATTATGCATATTGACTGATATTGGTAGATTGTAATGATAGACGAGTAAATGGTCTTTTATGGTTGAAATGTTCTGAATTGGGCAATTTGTCATTATTGGTTCATATGTTTTGTTTCATTGCTTAATGGAAAAATGTTCAAAACTATAAAACACACTCTAAGTGGTGCTATATTAACAAGGGATATAATTCAGTTATTGTATATTATAATTAATACAATCAGGAAGGTGAATCAAAGCAGTTATGTATGGTTCTGAAATGTGCAAGGGCCTATGATTTGAAAACAGTCCAAAGGTAACCTTAACCTGCCACTGGCCAGATGCATTTTATTTGAATGTGGGTTTCAATGCTGTTTCCGCATGTGAGTTTCAAAGGTAGAGAAGTTTTAATGCTAAGTCTGTTTTCATTGTAAGACTATTGCTTTGTTTAAGTTTAGCAAATGTCTGTCAGTGTTTGTGCTATAAAATAGGAGGTTACTAGGCTATTGGCCCTGAGGCCCAAAATTTGAAATAAAAGTTGAAAATTAAAACCAAGTATCTGTAATCATTGCAGAAGTAATGCATAAAACAGTATGCACACAGAGTTTTGAATAGTGTTTATGGCAACTGGGGAGAAATAGCCAAGTAATGAGATACTGGAATGGCTGCGTGTGTGAGCGTTGGGAGGGCTGAAGGGGGTGGGGTTGGGGGCGGTGCCTTGAAGGGGAGGAGTTGGGGGAGGTGCTCCGGGTTTGCACCCCCCTGCAAAAATTCCTGCGGGATCCCTTGCATAGGATGACTTTAAACTGCATTTACTATGTGATGTCATTACGCCAAAATGGCCAAATAATGCTAAATTACTACATCCTTGTACCAGAACATGTTTTTACCTAGACAGCTGAAAAAGACAGAGTCATAATTCCTGCAGAAATTCATTTAAAATATTAACTATTGAAATGAGCACCTTGAGTTACCAAACTTACTTTATTAAAATCACATACAAGATAACTTGTTCACCGTAGTCAACCATGTAACTTTTCAGCAAACACATGTCATTGAATACACAGGTTTATAAATATCCAATCACATTGAAACCTCACAATGACTTTATGAATGGTTCTATGAATGAATAAGTCATTGTGAGGTTTCAATGTGATTGGATAATAGTGTGGGATTAATATTTATATAAAGGGGGTGTATTCAATGACGTGTGTTTTGCTGAAGAAGTTACATGGTTGACGAAAAACACGGTGAACAAGTTAAGCGTTTATCTTGTATGTGATTTTGTTTAATAAAGTCGAAGTTTGTGGTATTGGTGGCTCCAGGTGCTTCATTTTCAATAGTTGAGGAGGTTACAATTGAGGCGCCTTTTCCTCTAATTTATTTAATTTAAAACATGATTAACAGAATTTGTCAATTACATCTAGGCATAAACTTGTGTAATGGCTCATGATACTTTCCATTGGGCTGATATGTCTGAGCCAATGGGACAGATAATTCAAAAAATGAGAAGGCTATGGAATGTTCTCAAATCAAAACTTCAAAGAGAGATGATACTTTATGATATCTCACCTTTACTTTGGATAAAACAGGAAATCAAAGTGTAGTTGCTGTAACAAAATCAATATTCACAAGACATGCAATTCTGGAACATGTAACATCAAATAATGATCTTCAATATCAGAGCTAAGGAATGCATAGCTTTCAGAATTGGTGGGAATTTAGTCATGTTTCTTTGAATTCCAGGTATTCTCAAAGTAAATGGCAAAGTAAAATGTATAGTTTGCAGGGTGAAAAACATCAAAAGAAGTGTGAATACACCAACTCATCTGATGGTTATTTTGTCTGATCTAAAATATGGGAATGCTCCATTATTTATTTATTTCAGTTTGTTAAGAGAGATGGTCTGCATGAGCAATAACCTGCTTTCAGCAGAGTCTGAGGAAAAAAGCTCCATAGTAGTAAGATTTGATAGAATGTATATTTTAAACTGTCTAGTTACATATTATTGTATACAATAAGGGATATAAACAAGGATACATTTAGATTTACCGAAGTATGATACAAATGCAGTGTAGGTTATATAATAAAGTCAGGGCAGGATTCACGAAGCCTCTGTGTAAGAGTTACAAGTCTTACACGGAGGCTGCAGTTAAATGGTGTGACGTCAGCATGCCATGCATATTCATGAGGGCATGCTGACTCACACCCAAGGCTAACACGGTCCGTGTAAGAAAGTAGGGGGCGTGTCTGCAGAGCGAGTCCTGCAAACGGACACGCCCCCAGAAGAGGAACAGTCCCGAAAGTAAACCCCCAAGAGAGAGTCCGCGTAAATGTCAACAAACACAACACAACACATGGCGCCACAGACTATAAACATAAAAAGTAAGAATGAACATGTTATATATTTTTTTATAAGTTCTAAAGATGTTTGCCCGTAATTGCGCTTTGCTGGTGTGTTTCATTGCTTAGCCACAGTTAGCAGACAGTGGAAAAGCATATAAGATCTAAATATGCAAAGTAAGCCAAGAAGCAATAGCGTAGCGGTAGAGACATCGGCTGAAGACGAGGCAGTCACGGTTCGAGCCCCCACAACATCAATTTTTATTTCTAATGAAATAAGCATGAAACAATTCCCTGACATATATGTACATATATAAAATTATATTTTATGTAAAATGTAATGAAATGGGCCATGTATTTTGAAGAAATGTGAGATAAAAAAAAAATGTCAGACATGCCTATAGCTGAGCTACGCTCTAACAAGCTGAGTATATCTGCCTGTAGGTGAACAGTGGTTTAACAGGTGTAAAATGAGTGCCCGGGGTTGAGCAGTGTTGTAAAACGCTGAAACTGTGTGCCCGTAGCTGAGCTGAGCGTAATATGCATGCTGACAGCGAAATGATGCGTAAACCAGCGTAACCCGTTTGCGCAGAGCTGCGCACCGCGCCAACAAGATAACCGGCGGGCAACGTTGAGCAAGCTGTATCAAAACTGCCTTTACACAGACACACCTCCTAGCTTGTGTAGACAGTCATAAAAAAAAACAAAGCAATGGCCAGGCTTGAACTCAGGATACCATGCACCATAGTCAAAGTATTGAACCACTAAGCCATGACAGTTGCTCTTAGAAATGCAGTATTAGCATATATATATATAGGAATGAATGGAAAGAAAAGCATGACAAAGCAGGTTTTGTGAAGCTGATACATTTCCAAAATGACCAATCACAGATAAGTGCGGGAAAAACGGCATATATAAGCCCCATAGGCAGGAATACACAGCATAACTGATTGTGGAATCGATTTGCAGTCAGGATGGCAGGTGTAGGAGAGGGTAGTTGCTTCCGAGCACAGAGGTGGGGCGTTGAGGAGTCCAAATATATGGTTTGGCTCCTCGTCCATGATCATGAGGCCCAACTCATGCAGGGCCAGGTCCTGTGGGGAGCATACAAGGCTGAGGCGTGGGACTGGTTGGCACATGATCTCACCAGTGCCACAGGAATACCAAGGACTGGTGAACAGGTCCGTCACCACCATGCAGACCTGAAGAGACGGAAGCAGGACCAACTGAACCGTTGGATCCAGGAGGCCCGGCAAATGCCCAACGCCCACTACTGAGTAAGTTACATGTAATTATTTATGTAAGAAATTAACCTAGCTGATATTATGGAGATGTGTATTCCAATATTACTTCATTTATATTACAGCTGCAGGTGTCCGTTCCATGAATCATCGAGCCTATGCCGATAGGCTTGTGCGGTTGCACCACCAGGCAGGTTAGTAATTCTCCCTGTAACTGTTAAAAAATATAAGTATGACAGCTTGCAAAAGAGTGCAGTGTAGTCATTTATTAATAAAAAGTGCAAGTAACAGTGTAAGAGAGATTCTGCTAGTACTGTGTGATTACATAAGTGTGATGCAGCCTGTAATCCAAAAATAAAAATCAAACAAGTCTGAAATAAAGATGTTCCACCTGTAATGTAATAGTATATAACCTGCAGCAGGCTGTAAATTACAGCTACACAAGCTGAGTACAACACATGTGTGAAATATATCCCCGTTTAAAATCTGAAACATGACACAAGTGAGACTGTTGGAAAGGATTGTTGTAACCAAGTAAAACATGTCAATAAAGCCTAGAATTAAGTACCATCCTGAATTGTAAAAATAAAACAAGTGAGAGTGTGAGAAGTGGTATGAATCCACCAATAAAGTTGTAATAACTCCTGAATAAAGTATACTGCAGTCAGTACAGAATGAAATGAATGTGACAGGCACAACCAAAGAGTAAAATGTGTGCAATAAAGTACTGAAGCTGGAATGTCTGTCCCACAATTTGGATATGTTGCTGTACCTTTGCAATATGCAGATAGTATGGTTGTATGAAATACCAAACATCCACAGTTGTCTAGAGCCATATAAATCAAATGTAGCAGAATGCTGTAGCTGAACAGAGCCAGATATGAATGTGTATGAATAAAAATGCAATGTATATTAATGTAGCAGTAACATTCCCATCACCAACATGCGTACGTTTACACATAGGAAACTGTAGTCAGACCTGTAGGGTGTATATATCTGCAGCTAGTAGAAATGTACAGCATATGTATAGGTATTTGAAGTTGTTAATGAAATATTTCTTCACCCTACCCTATAACCACAAATAATCCATTCCACATGAAATGGGTATGTGTATTCACAATTATCTCCCCTGGACATTTGTCCTGTTGGTTCATACATATTTGCATGTTTGTTGATGCATGTGCCCTGTTCATACATCCAAACCTGATGGCCTGTTGCCATCAATCAACCCTGCATTTTGTTGGATTGTGTATTGTTGTTCAAATTATGCATGTGTTATGCTTGCTGTTCAATGGCTTGAATTTATGGGTGTTTGGTTAATGGGAATACTAATGCATGCTGTTACAACTAATTGTGAATGGTATTGTACGTTACTAACCCAAACTGTCATAAAATAATGCAAAACATAGGATGACAGGGAAGGCGGGTTCCAGCGGACCCACCTCTCCCACCTCAGATGGCGAGTGCACCTGGCAGTACTGCCCAGGCCGGACCCTCCTCCGGTGGCCCTGTGCCACCTGCAGCTGGAAGCTCTGCAGGGGATGGGGCTCGTCCCCACTCTGCAAGTGTGACCGGAGGAGACCATCCACTCACCCTCCATAGTGTCCAGACTGTGGTGCCTAGGGAGATCAGGCATTCTGTGCTTGCGCCCCTATGCCAGCTTGAGGCACGGGTGGCACAACTCACAGGCATGCCTGCTGCCCATCCTACACAGCCCCCAGCACAGCCCTGTCCTGGGCAGTGAAGGCACAGTGGCAACTGCCCATGGGTGGGGATCTCAGTTCCACTGTTGCCATCTGTGGGCTCATGGGCTCGAGATATCCAAACATCCGTCCCTGCCAATTGTGTATCCCCCCCACATGTGTCATACACCACCCCTGTATGCGTCTTGTTTGTCTTGTCTGTTAACCTCCCCTACCTACCTCCCCAGCTATACCTACTTCCTGTACCTGACATTCCACTCTCACCTGAAAAAAAAAAAAGGGCACTCTGTTCCCACAAAAAAATTACGCCCCATACATAGCTGCCCATTTCGCACACATATCTGCTGGACATGTAAACTGGCAATTACAATTGGCTGTACAAGAAATATTGTTGTCCTCACCCCTCTCTCAGGGGTGGAAGGTTTCAAATTTCACACCAAATTACAAACATATGCACAGCTGTTGCTGATAAAGAAATGGGCAGCTATGGGCTTTCCTACATCCCTCCTGCAAATACTGAGCTTGTTTTCCTACTGTCCTACCCTCTTTGTGCCCCCTTTTTCACCACTTTCCTATCTCCCCATTTTCTTTTCTTTCAAAGAAATTAGCATGGGTGTGCGCGAGAGTAAGCACTTTTAAGCAGTAGTAAGTGGGTGTGCGCTTCTGTGTGCTTAGCTAAGCGTGTGCACGGTGAAGCGACAGTGCATGCGTGAGCTCTGCAAACCAGCGCTAACCTGCTTACAACTGCTTAAAAGTGCCTTAGTCACTCTGAATGACAAGGCCTGTAGTTTGCTCAGCAGCAAAATAAAATTCCTCTGTCAGTCTCAAACCCAGAATCTTGAAACAGTAGTCTGCATGACTTACCACTAAGCCATGACTGCTATACAAGAACATTGTGCTGAAAGAAATATATCATGAAATAGTAGGAATTAATGTAAAGGGAATATAGCAAGTCTAGTACACAAAGCATGTCATGTATATTTACTGTCAAATCTAGTGGATTTGTAAAATATTACTGTGTGAAGAGAAACAGCCATGCTAGTTGGTAGCTAGTAGGTAATAATGTCACAGTAGCACCTGGCAAGCCACACACATACTCAGAGCAGGATAAACACTGCCATAGTTGAATAGTTAAGAGCCCAGACATAGCAACTGTGACTGAGTTGCAGGGATGTCCCTGATTTGAAAACAAATGTCAACTGTGCCCCACTGACTCCCTGTGAAATGTACTAACAGTAGGCAGAAAGGTGTTACAACACATGCAATGGTAACTATGAATTACTGAAAGTATGCACCACTTGCACGCCACAAATGGTGTAGTAATACATATGCTCAAAATAACCCACAGTCACAACTGCAGAATATCAGAATATTTCATGGGTGTATCCCACTGATATGTACCATTCCATGAGGCTGATAAAAGATGCACCTGAGAGTATCTGAGGCCTGCTCAGCAGCATGATCAAATACCCTTCTAAGTGTCAAGGCCCACACCATGGCCAGACCACACTGCATGCAGTACCACCCTACCACAACAAACACATAGGGAATTGCTGCCCAAACAGATATAGCAAGCATTACAAGCTGTGAATGTAAATGGAAAATAGGAAAGCCATAGCAACACATTACAGGAAAGACACCTAGCAGGCATACAAGGAGTGAATGTAAAGGGCAAATATTGAAGCCATAGCAACAGATTGCAAGAGCCACTGCTATATACCAGTTACACCACAATTCCCACAGGAAAGCACACACACCCATATACACAGTATTACTAGTCGTAGGTGTCAGTTTACATACACACTGAGAAGAGGAAACTGGAGGAAGGAATACTCAGGTTACAGTACAACATGCATTGCAGTGTCTACAACACAGCCTGAAATATGAGAGACATACCAACCCTTACACTCACAGAACAGTGTCCACAGCATACCAGCATGGTCCCCACCCTGATAATCTGAAAGGGCTACGCCTACCTAACAAACCTTTTTATAGCACTGTCCTGAAATCACAGTGAGAACTGCAATCACTACACAACAGGCTGCATGCAATTAGTAAATGCTGGCTAACAATTGGTGCAGAGGCCATCACATGGACATGTGCAGATACCTACAAAAGCATCCTGTACTCCCAGTCCACACATGCAATACTTTCATTGCACCCTCTGGAGGTAGAGACAGAGAGAGAGAGAGAGAGAGAGAGAGAGAGAGAGAGAGAGAAAGAGAAAGAGAAAGGAAAGAAAGAAAGAAAAAAATATATATAACAACAAAACAAACAAGTTGTCAGCAGGCCAACTATCAGAAAGCCAACGCAAACAGCTGTAACAAACACAGGTAATGTAAAGTACTAATATAATAGTCTACATACTGTGAACCCTCCATATGTGTTATTGGTCTGTATCTATGTATATGAAGATGTGCATAGGGCAGGGGACATACTGCAACTGTCACTGAAGGCTGTACATACATATGTATGTGAAGGTAGCTATGTGCACATATCAATGTAGGTTGTAGTATAATGTACAATGTAGGTTGTACAGTAATGGATGTTCATCAGTACGTTAGTGTGTGTATACATATGTGTAAATAAAAAGGATTATATATATATATATATATATATATATATATATATATATACGTATATATATATATATATATATATATATATATATATATATATATAATATGCATATATGTATACATAGATAGAGAGGGATGTAGAAATACATAGACATATATAGATAGAATATGTACAGATATATGTAATACACACATACATATATAGATATATGTAGATACATATACATATACAGACAGATCTGACTGTCTACAGATATGTCTGTATATGACTATCTCTCTCTCTCTGTCCCACCCCTCTCACTCTCTCCTCTGTCTCTCTCTCTCTCTCCCTCTCTCCCATATCTATATCTATATATCTATATATATATATGTAGATATATATATATATATATATATATATATATATATATATATATATATATATATATATATATGTATATATATATATATATATATATATATATATATATATATATATATATATATATATATATATATATATATATATATATATATATATATATATATATATATATATATATATATATATATATATATATATATATAGATATATATATATATATATATATATATATATATATATATATATATATATATATATATATATATATACTGAGTGAGGCACATGTGTGCAGATGTATTGCAACAGGTGCCTGGTGACAAAGGCATGGAGTGAACACCAGTGTGGATACTGGAGTACCATACCCCATTCCAAAACACTGACACCAGTAACCACCACATATGTGCATGCCTGCCCACCACTGCATGTGTCAGGGGGGAACAGGGGCAACAAGTGTACAATAGGCTCCCCATTGATATACACAGTGGCACACTAGTCCTGTAATACCTGTACATGGTATGTGTCAGCAGACATGGTGTGTCAGCTATGGACATGTAGGTCACTGTACCCCTCTACACCCCACAATGTCCTACACGGTATGTACCTCCCATGACAGCTACAGATATGGAGAAGGACACAGTCATACAAGTAACTGTGTCAATGCACTCAAAGACATTACCTATGCAGAGTGGCTGACAAGACCACAGCGCACACCCAGACTACCTACATAGAGGTTACCACTGCTGGATATACATAGTTAAGTCACACCCATGACAGTTGTCCAACAACCATGGTAACACCTCACAACATCCACAACCCAAATTACCTATGTCTGTCATCCTTGTCACCACAGTAAAGAGCACATGGTGGAGGTACAGGTCCCTACCCACAGATAAGACATACCCTGGAGTAAACCACACAGCATCAAGAAGCAAGGCTCCCCATGAGTAGATGTCAGACATACCCCTGCTGAATGTTATGCAGATAGGTAATATGCCATATGAGTCACCCTGTGTAACTGTTTGACAGGAGCAGGTACGATCACATCACATGTGTCACAAGGGGCAGGGTAGCATAACAGTATGCTGCTGTAGGCCCAGGGCCAATAGCATACTACCTACCTAAGACACAATGCACACCCACAAACCCATTGCAAACCAAATATGTGAGGTGGAATGAGTGTGCCAGTGACTGGGTGCATGTTATGTCTGTCTGTCATGGTAGTGTGTGTCCTTGGTGTGAGGCCAGAGACAGATGTGTGAGGTATTGCGATCAAAACATACTACATTGCCATATGTTGTGCTGTGTTACCCTGTATGTGACTGTGGTGTAGGTAGGGTTATGGCAAGTAAGAGTAGTGTGCATTACCAGTGAAATATGTAACGTGCATTGCATGCAGTGCATGGGTTGATAATGTTCCCCATACAGTACCTTGATACAAACCCCCAGTGTGAGGTTGTGCATTGCACCTGAACCAGTGTGCTGACTGCTGGAGTATACTAGTCTGTCGTATGGAGTGTGCCAGGTACTGTTGCACAGTTGTCGGCTGAGCACTGATATCTGGTCATTTACATGTGTATCCCCCAATAGACAGACAGATGCTATATATGGGGGTTAAGTTATATCACTACAGTCGAGTAGTATGTGTATTATGTGTGCCATATTTTGCTGACATATATTGCTGACATATTTTTCTTTTCCTTTTCAGGGCTATGGTTCACCAGCGAAACCCTGTGTACTCCACTGTGGAGGATGAGGAGATACACCAGAGCCTGGTGCGGGATTTTGCAATACTCTTTTCCCGCACCAGCGAGAACCAGCAGGAGAGGGCTGCACTGTGGCAAGACCTGGTCTGTTGGGTAAATGACATAGGCACACATAACTGGACATATCAGCAGGTACGCCATCACTGCAGTGATTTAATTAGAAATGTCCATCAGCGCAAGGCCAGATATCCACAGGCAACAGCTTGCCACAGGTGGTGGGGCAGCTATACATCCCCCCTCACCAGACTGGAGGGACTACTCCTAAGTGTTGTGGCTCCAGCCCAACAGCAACAACAGCAGCAGCATACATGCGTAATGATGGAGGCTGGAGCCACCCAGCAGCAGAACTCGGAGCATGCAGGTAACATGCCATATGTATAGTTGACTGTTCTGTACACTGTTAGTTTATGCATGTGTGAGGTGTGTCCTCGGTTTGTAGCTGTTATCTTGGTAATTATTGTGCAAGAGTGATATTCTCAATATCAGCAGTAGACCTGTGGAAGCCAACTGTTGTACTACTGAACTGTATCATACTCACAGTATCAATGGCACAGTTGTGCCCACTGACAATAAATGTCTCATTTCTGCAGGTCCCTCTGGTGTAACAGCAAGGCAGCCTATCCATGCTGGTGAGTGTGTAATAACAATACCTTCAATACTCTTGATACTAATAGTAATAATAGGCTGAAGCAGTAGTGCTATGTGTGTGATTGCAGGTGTGTTTGTGTCTGTGTGTTGATATCTCATATACTGAGGAGTGTGCATGTGTGGATGTGCACCTGTGTGCATGTGCACCTGTGTGCATGTGCATGTGTGCATGTGTGCATGTGCACCTGTGTGCATGTGTGCATGTGTGCATGTGCATCTGTGTGCATGTGTGCATGTGCGCATGTGTGCATGTGCACATGTGTGCATGTGTGCATGTGTGCATGTGCGCATGTGTGCATGTGTGCATGTGCACCTGTGTGCATGTGTGCATGTGCGCATGTGTGCATGTGTGCATGTGTGCATGTGTGCCTGTGTGTATCAGTGGTGACATTGTGTACACATTGTAAACTGTGTTTCCTGTCTTACTCCCACAGGTTCTGGTGCTGCTCTGGTGTTGTGCAGCAGGGAACCTGAATCAGCTGCCTTGGATAGTGATAATGATGATACCTGTGTAATGGCACAGGGAGGTATGCCAGGGTCCGTCATTGGTCAGCCAATTGACAGTACACAGCTGTCGACCCCATCAATGTGCACAGTCATCCTGCCAATACATCCTTTGTCACCAATGTCCCTAGGTGATGGACAGGATACAGTGGGCATTGACCAGGGTAATGTGGTATCAGTGGCACATGCATCCCCACACAGCAGCCATGGCCGGGGTCCTGACATGGTACCACACAGGCAGATGTCCAGGGGTTCTCGTGGGAGCATTCGTGGGCATACAGCCCCTGTCAGACATGCCCACAGAGGTCTTTCAACCTCAGCTATGTTTCGGGCTGTAATGCAGGCACAGTCACGTATGGAACGGTACACCAGACAGGGTCTGAGGGAGCTGAGATCATGTCGCACAGCTATGAATGACAGTATGCGTGATGTTGCGGCTGCCATCCGTAATTTCACCGAGGTCATTGACAGACATTGGGGGGACACATTAGATCTGTTCCACAACTACATGTCCATGAGCCAGGGCAATGGTGGATGGTTGAGGCATCGACGTGGGCGTATGCCAGCAACAGCAGCAGCTGGCAGCCGTCGCCGACGACAACAGGCCCACGGCCACTCCCATAGTGCCAGCAGCAGCCCCAGCAATGCTGGGTCTGTGCTGTCATCAGACCGCCCCAGGAGACCACGTGCACGTGGCTCTGGACAGTCCCAGCAGGGACCTGTCTCCAGTCACCAACCACCTGCTTCTGATGACAGTAACCAGTCTGGCTTAGTACCTGATAAGGTCCGTAGCACCCCTGCCAGGCACAGGTACCATGTCCGTGGCCAGAGACAGTGATCTGTATGACCTGGCAGGTACAGTCTGTGGCTGTCCACAAACACCTGTATATGGCAGCCATGAGGTGGAACTGTGTGCATGCATACACACATGCAAATTGATAACACCTAGGGCTACCGCATACACGCACACACTGCATCAACATTGCCCCATCTTGTACTGCTGTCCCTCACCAACACACACACACACACACAGACATGTCAATTGGTTGTATCAGTGGCAGGCTCAGGCATACCAAGTACACACACTGTGCATATGATGAAACTGTGCCACCTCCTGCAATCTGTAACATCGGTGCAGGAACAGGTTAACATGGTGCTGATGCACAGGGTGACTACATAGAAGTGTAGTAATAGTATCATGTTGTCAACAGTACAGTGTAATGATATCATTGCGGGTATATCCCAGTATGCCTCATGCAGTTACAGTATGAATGTCATTATATTGTTTTGTACACCCATAGTAATTACCATAGTGTAATGTCTGCACATCTTTGCATACTGGTGGTGAGGCTGTCAACAGAAGGCCACCTACATAGGTAGCACAGGGGATAAGAAAATGTAAGTATTGATACTCAATGATGGACATGTCAACTGCAAGTTGCATGCTGTCCACACTCGACTCTGTAATGAGGATGTTTGAGGATGTTGATATCTGTGCAGTAATACACAACAGGTTCAAGACTCACAAGATCACCCTAGCACTACAAGGTCACACCTCATACCATGCATGACTGCCCTAAAACACAGAACTAACTATGACAGGAGGGAGAGTATCCATACATGTCAAGGATACTGTGGTGCCAGGACAGGTAGCATACATCCTACTAAGTTTGGAACTGCTGAGTGAGGGCTCAGTGTCTGTTATTCGAAATGTGTATTAGTTCAGGTATGAGCACTTGGGTTTCAGGCCAGTTATTCTACATTACGAAGGTACATGGTCTGTACACTTGTGGGAGGTGGGGCTGGACCCAGCCCGTCTGACCTGTGAATTTCTGGGTACAGGCTTACAGTGCCTGCATATATGCACTGTTACCTACTGGAAGTCGTACACCTTGTTTGTTGTAGCATAGTCTAGATCCAGGCCTGCTGACTGTAGCTTTGTTTGTATGCATGTTTGCTTGTTATGTCCCTGAAACACTGATTCCACCTGCAATGCAGATTTACAGCACCTCTGTGGATCCCTAGTGACATCTGTATTGCTTACTGTACTGATGTCCATGTCTCACTTGACAGAACGTCACTGTTTGTCTTGTTTGCATGTAAGTTGCCTGTAACACATTGCATATGACTTACCTGGCATTTGCTCACGATAGCATTTATATATGCCAGCACTAACAAATCAGGAGCACTATACCCTCACATACTCACCTTGAGTACCTTGTTCCCCATTGGCCCTATGTGTTGTTAATTATTATGGGATTCACAATACTATGGTAGCATGTGCAAAGGTCACTTGTCAATCTCCTCTCTGGTCCAGTTGGTGAATCTGTGAGTCATGTGGCAATGTTACAGCTGCCTCATGTACACAGACAACCCTCTCCCCTTCCCATAAACTTACAACACATGTGAGAGATGCAACCACATAGCCAAACTGGGAGCTAAGCTCTCTTATTTCAGTACTGGCATACCCTGTCAGGTGGAGTGGGATACTACAGTGAATACAATACCAGTCTCACATAGACCTGCCACAACAGCAATCCAAACACAGAAACACACAGGAACATTCTTGGAGTCTCAGAATAGCTTCCTGCCTGAGCAGCAGACACCTGCGAAGCAGACACACAAGCAAACATTATGCCAGAACCGAGCACGTGCAACACATAGCTCACAAAGCCTGTGTGCCAAACAGTCACAGCCCATATGGCTTAACAACACACCTGCTACAGTTGTAATAGGTACCTCTATCGTCAGGTACACTGAGGTCCTGCTCACCAGGCTGAACAAGGAGAAGGTCATGGTGAGATGCCCGTTGGGCACTATGATCCACCACATAACACAAGCATACAGGTCACTCCAAGGCATGTACAAATATGACTCAGTCATTGTCCGTGCCAGTGTGAATGACCTGTGATGTACCTCCCTGGACTACATGATAGGGGACATAGAGGGGCTCTCTGAGCATGTGGCACAGGCTGGTATGACCCTGACCTTGAGTAGCATCTTACCCTCACCAAGAATGCTGCCACAATATGTAGACAGGGTGATCAATTTCTACAATTGCCTTATGTTTCGGTGACATTCAAAGGGGATCCAATGCCTGCTTTGCTAGAGACAGCTTGCACCTGTCACCCATGGGCCATTGTATATTGGCAAAGGCTCTTGCTACACACATAGTGCCTTTTTATGCAAGGCTCAAATTACATAGCCACCTACACAGGTATCACACGGGATAGGACACTAATAGTAATGCTACTCAACGCCAGCAGTGTAAACCTCAAGATGCATGCAGTGGAAACTGTCCTTAGCATGGAGAACAGCAATATCCATGCAGTAACAGAATCCTGGTACAAGGCTCCCAGGTGGACCCCATCACTGCCATGTCATACCTCATACCATGCTTGTCGTCCCCTAAACATGCACCAATCCAGAACAGGGGGGATGTATCCAAAGGCACCACAGATACACACACCTCCAGGTTGGTGGCACAGCACAAAGCATCAGAGCCTATCCATGTGCAACTAACAGTGGGTTAGACTGCCTTCAGGTTCATAGCCTGGCACACACCACCCTCCCATACCCAGGAAACCCACTTGGCCTTCCTGACAACACTGGGAATATGACGGTCTCTACAAACACCATTATATGGGTGGACTGCAACTACCCAAACATAGAGTGTGAGCATTACTCTAGCTCCAAGACCCTAGCTGAAAGGTTCCTAGCATTTATTCACTGAATTGCTATGGAACAACTTGTTACCACTCCCACAAGAGGTGAAAACATGCTGCACCTGTTCATCAACAACATGTGGACTATATGCTCCAGACCAGACGTGTATCCCTCGCTGGTAGGATGACACCATATACAACTCACACTGTATATTCACATACCACATGCAGCCCCTGCACAGAACACCACAGTCATACAGTTGTCTAATGCAAACTCCATGTATTCACATGAGGCAGGCTTCAGACATGGGAACTATTGAAGGTCACAGGTACATATGTGTATGTGGCACACACATACATCATGTGTGCATTGACATTACTGATATAATCTATGTCGTACAATATTGGGAACAACACCCCACACACATGGACAAACTGTGTGACAAAAACACACATGGCATTTGTAGGATACAAACCTCTACCTAAATGTGTTATGACACTTGTGAGAGACGCAGTAGCAGAGCACGCTATTTGCATTACTGGGAGGCTTGCTTTCCCCTGCTTTACTTATAGGGTGCTGACATCATCAGTGTTTAGACAGTGGAATATGCAGCATGTGGTGTGTTGTACTAGTTGCCAAAATGGACATTTCTCTTACACATAGAATTGCACACACACTACTCCCCCCCACAGTCACACTGAGCGTTTGCAGAATTCAAACCCCTACCTAACTATGTTCTGACACTTGTGAGAGACGCAGTAGCAGAGTGCGCTATTTGCATTACTGGGAGGCTTGTTTTTTCCTGCTGTACTTATAGGGTGCTGACATCATCAGTGTTTAGACAGTGGAATATGCAGCATGTGGTGTGTTGTACTAGTTGCCAAAATGGACATTTTTCTTACACATAGAATTGCACACACACTACTCCCCCCCAACAGTCACACATACATACTGAGCACTTGCAGGATTCAAACCCCTACCTAACTATGTTATGACACTTGTGAGAGACGCAGTAGCAGAGCACGCTATTTGCATTACTGGGAGGCTTGCTTTGTCCTGCTGTACTTATAGGGTGCTGACATCATCAGTGTTTAGACAGTGGAATATGCAGCATGTGGTGTGTTGTACTAGTTGCCAAAAGGGACATTTCTCTTACACATAGAATTCACACACACTACTCCCCCACAGTCACACATACACTGAGCACTTGCAGGATTCAAACCCCTACCTAACCATGTTATGACACATGTGAGAAACACAGTAGCAGGGCGTGCTATTTGCATTACTGGGAGGCTTGCTTTCTCCTGCTGTACTTATAGGGTGCTGACATCATCAGTGTTTAGACAGTGGAATATGCAGCATGTGGTGTGTTGTACTAGTTGCCAAAATGGACATTTCTCTTACACATAGAATTGCACACACACTACTCCCCCCCCACAGTCACACACATGGAGCACTTGCAGGATTCAAACCCCCTACCTAACTATATTATGACACTTGTGAGAGACGCAGTAGCTGAGCATGCTATTCCAATTACTGGGTACCATTTGTGCTCCTGACATATGTATAGTGTGCTGACATAATTATTTATGAAGAGGTATGTACATCTGTTACTATCCATCAGTAAGGGGGAGAGCATATATATGCATTAACTTTGCAGAGGCACAGTGGCCTACTGTACTGCAGAGGCAGACACCAAATACACTGTGGATAGCCTTCTGTATTCCCTAGGGACAGCAGCCTAGTATTGCACTCTACAGCCATATGTTTACCTGTCAGATGCAAGTATCTGTTGCTCATATACTGTTTGTGGGTCTTTATTGCCATAGCTTTCCCTATCTCTATGAACAACTTGTGTACTGTGGCAGATGTTTGCATATGAGTGGGATCCAGTACTTTACTTATGTCTCTGTTGTAATTTCACTGTGTGTACTGGGCAGATTTCTGTATTGTGGGAGGTTCCTGTGTTAACACATACAAATGCCAGATATGTGTGTGCAACTGCTGAACTGTGACATGACCTAAGTGTGTGAGCATGCCCAGTTCACAGTTTATATGGCTTCTTGACTGACACGTCTCATTTATCTAAGTGTGCGAGCATGCCCAGTGTGAACTTTCCATATGTTAGATCTGTGGTCCACCACATTTGTGTTTGTGTGTGGACTTCATCTATATTTCACATGTACAGTTGAGTGTTGGACGTCAGGTTGTGTTCTTACTGCCCAACTGCTTTGTGTCTGAACCTAACAAGCATTATGCTGTGCCTGCAGGGTTGCCATGGGATAGTCTGCATACAGTTGTCAACATCCTTTCATACTGACCAGTGTATTGTCGTATAGTGTACTGGTTCAGTACTTTCACTGTGGTGGACAGTATCATCGGTTTCAGTCCTATCACTGCTTGCAATATTTATAGTGAGCACACCAGACTGGTTGAGGGCCAGTTGTGCAGATATGACCATGTTGCTTTTTGTTCACATATGGACAACATAGAACAAGATTGTCCGACATTGTTAATGTATTCCACAACTTGTGTGGACAGTGACAAACAATGGCCATGTGCCCTAGGCCATTTGTAATGCTAGTCAGAGAGTGTTTGTCCTTCAACACACATATTTACTGGTGTTTGCCATGACATATGTCAAGGTTAGTGTGCTGTGCCTCTGTCTACCCGTGACATACAGGTGATATCCAGGGTACACCTACCATCTCCCATCCAGTCATCATGATTCCTCTAGATGACAGTCAATGAGGGACTCCCTGGATAACCTGTACTGGGAGTTTAGTCATGAGTGGAGTGAGCTTCTGGGTTATGGACCAATCGGTACAGCATGTCCTGTTTATGTCTGTGCTGGGGTTCAGGCCTGTCATGTGCATAAGTCACCAGCATTCAGATTTTACATGGTGCCAAATGTCCATTGATTCCAGCTTGGTCATGGCTTTATACATCAGGCACAGATCACCTCCAGCCAGGTGGTATGGCACTGTGTGGAGCTGCAGTTTGTTTAATCAGGCAACACATGGCATCTGTTACAGCTCTGAAATCCTCCTGGTGGGGTATTCTTTCCAGTTGATGCAGGTGTCTGCTAAGGTACATCCCACAAGGGCCATTGTACGCAATTGTGAGGCTGCTGATGGATGACTGGAGAGGCACAATGACCTACCCTGACCTAGCTGTGCTTACCTTCATGATTAGGTGGGTATATGGTATGTTTCTGTAACCACTACAGACACATGGTTGTCACATGCAGGATATCTATCACCTTGTGTCCCCAGGTCTCTTATTGCTCCTGATGTACTTAATGGGTTAACACCTATGTGGTAATTTGTGGCCACGTACTGTGTTTCCACAGGGGATGACTATACACTATTCTGCATTTAGCTTGTTGACATGGCTGTGGCACCACTTGTCTGTTTCTATGTGTGCCTTTTGTAGGATGCTTGTGTCAGCTGGAGGGTCCGATATGGTGGGCAGTTTGTAGTCATCTGTGAACCTGTTCAGACAGAGTCCTTCCATGTTGGCCTGTACCTATGTGACATATATAGCATACAAGGGAGGTCCCAGGACCGTGCCTTGTGGGATGCCAGTTGTACCTGGTTTGTAGTCTGACATGGCTGCAGCATGTCTGACCAGGTCAGTTCTGTCCTTGAGCTGGTTTGCAACCCATCTACTTGGCTAGGGGTTTATAGTTAGGCTGGTGAGCTTATCTGTACTGAACAACTGGGGTATTGTATGGAAGGGTTTAGCAAGGTCCAGATAGGCTGTGTGAACCACATTCCCCTCATCAATGGCATTGGTGCGTGTTTCACATGAGTCAGACATGTTTAAGGGGCAGGATCTGCCCTATGAAAGCCACACTGGGTAGGGTCCAATGTCTGTAGGTACCCAATCTCGTTATTCCTGGGATCCATGATCATCCTCTCCATTACTTTGCCAACCAAGATAGTTGGGGATGAGGGGTGATAGTTTGCAGTATCCATTCAGGCACCACCTTTGTGGTGAGGGACCACTGTTGCTGTACACGGCTCTTTGGGTACATATCCTGGGGTAAGACTGTGAGTGCGCAGTAGTGCTATTTGGTGTTCCATTCTTCTTACAGTACTTGTTGGACACAACCCAGGACACCATCTGGTACCATTGATCCTGTGTGGTTTGCTTTGTAGATGCTGGCTGTTACCTCAGCATCTGCAATGTCAGGGGGCCAGCACTTTGCTGGGATAGATATTTGGCAGTTTGGTGCTGGTGGGGAGTTTGCAAAGAATCTGTTAGGTTGGATGTTGGCAATGTGTGTGGGTTTGGTGTATTATTTGTGATATTTGAGTACTGCAGAGCATATCTGTGGATTATCACCATGGTTCATACCATCAGTTAGGACAGCTGTGTAATTATCCTTTGTGTCCTGCACAATTTGTATCGTCATAGGTTCACAGGTTCATACTGGGCTATCTGCCCTGGCCATGTTTGAGCATAGACAGACTGTGTGTGGCTTTCGACACCCCTTGCAATGTGCATATTATGCCCATTTAGGGTTTACTTTACTAGATGTGACACAGGGATGGCCCCCAGTGTACACCTACTATCTCCCATGCACTTGACCGGATTTCTCTTGTTGAGTATGAGTGTGGAGCTCAGCCTATGATGGACTGGGATTCTGTTCCAGAGTGTAAAAAGCCTCTGGGTTATGGATCTGTCCCTCCAGCACATCCTATTTATCTATGTGTGGAGGTTCAGATATCTCACTGTGGTGTCTCTGCTGGATTTGGAGTTTCTGCAGTGGAGCATGTCCATTCATTCTGGATTGGGCATGGCCTTGTACATCAGGCATGCATCTCCTCTGACTGGGCAGTATGCATGTGAATTGGGCTGTGGTTTCTTCAGCCAGGCAGCAGATGACAAATGTTTGGACCCTTTATCCTCTTGGTGAGGTACATTTGGGGTCTTTCTAACTGCTGCAGGTGTCAGGTAAGGTACATCCAAACTGGGGCATTGTTCTCAAGTATGGGCCTGATAAGGGAAGAGTATGGGGGCACAGTGACCTCTCTTGATCTACATGTGCATCCTTTCATATTAAGGTAGGCAATATAGCAGGTCTTCCTGGCCACCTTGGCAATGTGAGTGTCACATGACGGGTTACCATCCACTTGTGTCCCTAGGTCCCTGATTACTTCTTCCGTACATAATGGATTACCACCTATGTCATACATTGTGTGTGCCTTGTTTGGTATTTGTTGAGACATTCATACTCTGCAGTGTCTTCAGGAAGGCTGGCTGGGGTTCCTGGGTTTGTGAGGGTGGTCTGTAGCAGGCTGCAAACAGGGACGCAGTTTGAGCCACTGTTACTTGCCCGTGGATAGTCCATGCTACTTCTTGCTGTGGTACCAACCTGGGGGTGTGGTTATCCTTGACAATTACTGATAGCCACACTCCTATTGTAGTTTGTTCCATGTTTTGGGGCTGTAGAGTATGGTATAAGGCATAACCTGGTAGTATTAGGGTGCTCTTCTGGGCCTTGACCCAGGTTTCTGTTACAGAACAGATATTACCATTCTCCATGCTGAGGTGGGTTTGGTCTGCATGCACCTTGCAGTTTAGACTTCTGGCATTGGGTAGCATTACTTCCAGGTTGTTATCCCTTGTGCTACCTATGTTTGTGGGTTTGTGTTTCCAGCCTTACCTATTCAAGGCACAGTGGGGGTGACAACAGCCTTTACCAGTATCCACACAGCCAGGTGTGCTGCGTGCGTGCCATCCCTAGGAGGTGGAGCATCATGTCTTGCTTGGCATGTCATCCCAGGCTGTCAGCCATTTGTTCCCCTTTGCTAACAGCAATACTTCAGCCAATTATTGTACTTGATCTTGTTGTCTTCATAGTGTAGCATCATGCTTGGTGAGGGTGAGATGTTAGGCAGGGTCATCATGTTTGCATATACTAGATGGTGTTACATTGCTTAACACATGGCAATCATGCCTCAGGTGGTGCTGCAGGGCTGCCTATGTCGGATGCACATACTACACTCCCTGTACATGTTTGAAAGCAGGTTGTGTCATGTTAGGCGTCCCTGTTACTATATGAGTGAGTCAGAGAGGGATATCATTCCCAGGGTTCCTACTGAGCCAGTGTATGTGCTATGCGTTGCCTCTTTGCCAAGGCCAGGGCATACTGGGCATGCCTCCTTCTGCCTACTGGGGCAGGCTCAGGTTGTTCCTCCTCCGAGTCACGCTCTGCCTGTGATGGCCTTGGAAATGGTGGGGGGCTGTTTGTCCCGGCTCTCTGCTGGTCCTGCTGCAGCTGTTTTCGCAGAATCATATTATGTAGCATAGCACATACCATGACAATTTGGGTACATGTAGTTGGTGAGTACTGCAAGGCTCCACCAGATGTGTCCAGGCACCGGAACCGTGACTTGAGCAGCCCAAACACATGCTCTATTACATTTCGTGTTTGTGCGTGTGCCTCATTATGGCATTCTTGTTCAGGTGTGTGTGCATTTCTGATGGGTGTCATCAGTCATGGCTCCAGTGCATATCCAGCATCCCCCACTAAGTGACCATGTGGGATGTCACAATTGGCAAATGTCTGGTACGGCTGCGTCAGATGCCAGATATGGGAATCATGGTAGCTTCCAGGGCAGCCAGCACACACATTCGTTATTATGCCCTGGGCATCACACACGACCTGGCAGTTGATGGAGGGGAAGCCCTTGCGGTTGATGTAGGCCCTATCCTGCTCACCAGCTGGTGCCTTGATGCATATATGCGTGCAGTCTATTGCACCCACTACCTCAGGGTATTCCGCTATTTGCTGGAAGAGTCGCATATTGCTGGCCAATGCCTCATGGGAATTGGGGAAATATACATGATCTCCGACATGTGCTGACATGGCATCCAGGAACTTGTGCAGTACCCTGGATGCAGATGCCTGTGAGATCCCCATCATATCACCAGTTGGTCTCTGGAAGGTACCTGTTGCTAGTATTCTTAGGCCAACACATACCTTGGTTTCCACTGGGATGGGTTCCCCTCTGTTGGTTCTGTGTGTGAGGCGTGGCCTGCACAGCTCAACAATTTGCTGCAGGAGGTCTCTGTCCACTCTATAGCACTCCACTATTTCCAGCTCATGTAACCCCTGGTAGGTGACCCTGGGCCTGTACACTCTTCTCCGTCTCCTCACTGTGGGTTGTCTGGCAGCATTTGCATTGTCACCACCCTCAGCAAGTCTCCTATGTCTCCTTATAACAGCTATGGCAGCCCCTAGCATGTTTGTTCTGAGTGCAGCTTTTTCAGATTTCACTTCTAATAGCTTACTCCTGTCTTGCAGTGTCTCTTGAGAGAAACATACTGCAATGCTGTTTGCAGTGTTTTAAGTGCTGGGCTGGGCTAGTATTCTGCCTGTGTAATTGCCTGCTTCTAATTGTTTTCACCTGCTAGCTCTACCAGTATTCCCTGCTAGCTTCCTACTGTTTCTTCTGCTTCCTTTTTCCTCTCTGTTTCCTCAGGGGGGAGCAGCACGCATAGCAGCGAAAACACGCTCACAGTGGCTACCACGTGCACACACATGCTTACATGGACTACAATCTGCTTATTCGGGTTACAATGTGCGCACACCAGCGCAAACAGGTTTACAGATCTTTAAACAGGCTCCTACATGCTTACTCTGCCTTACACGCGCGCACTCTGACTTACTCGCACCTCCCAGCGCGCACACGCGTATGCACGCACAGCAAGAAACTTTGGTGTTAGCCACAGTGTACACCTTCCATTTCTTGACTTTCCCATGCTTATCTGTTGACACTCCTCTTTCTATGCTGTGTGACTGACATCTTTCACATACCACTTTGCTCCAATGAGCTTGATTTCTTTCTAACATTCCCCCCTGTGATGTCACCTATCTCCTACTCTGTTACTCCCCCTTATCTAACTCTTACACTACACGGAATGTGCTCATTTGCTATGTGACTGTGAGATTCACTATCCTACCACTCATTTACATAGGATTGCCTACTAATGCTTAGTTATGTGTCTTACACTCAGCTTCCCCCCTTAGCAACCACTAAACGGTGGCCATGTTGTTTTTGGTCTGCTAGTCCCTGCATTAAATCCGTACATTGCATAAAACCCACATTTGTGGGTTTCAAACTTTTATTTTTATGTTTTATATAGTTCAGCCTGTTTGCGCGGGGCTGCGCTGCGTTTAAACCTCGCCGATAGGCGAAAACATTTTTTTAATTTTATTTCATGTTTGCATCGGGTTACCGTGCCAATGGCCACATATTTGGCCATTGGCATGCTGCCTGACACATATGCACACTTTATTTGGAGCTGACATGGCTCCATTGTGTTATTTGCAGAAACGTACTCAGTTGTCAACTGAGTACATTTCTGCACCTAACACAACTCTTACACGGGCTGGTTTCAGCTTCGTGGATTGCTAATCTACCTCATTTGCATGCCTTTTGGCTGCAAGTGAGGTAATTAGCATATCCACGCCCTGCCCGTGTAAGAGACGTTTTAGCTGGTCTCTTACACGGTATTTCGGGCTGTTCCTGGATCGCTATGGCTGCATGGAGTCTTACATGACTCTTAGACTCCATGCAAGCCATCGTGAATCCTGCCCTCAGTCATTCCTAAAGGTTTCTTTATAAAAAAGTGATACAAGGCACCAAGTCAACTCAGCTAAGACATATCATGACTGTATAATTTCAGAAGAGGAATTATTAACGTTAGCAGAGATTTGCTCAATAAAAGTGGTAGATGGCAATTGATATGGTGGGATGTTAAATGCCAGGGAGATGTATATTATGTTTTTCTGCAGTTAGTGAAGAGTTAAGTGGTAACAGTAATTATGAATGGCTTATCTCCCAGGCAGCTATTTATAGTAGGCTTTTAAAATTCACAACAGCAATGTTATTCATTTTATTAGTACCAGAAAGTAAACAAACAGTCTTCCAATTTCTAAGGGAAAGCAGAATAAAGAAAAGATTTATTTTAAGATTTATTTTGAAAATCTATAAGGAGCAAGTGAAGATGAGAGTTTAAAACTAAGATTTTTGAATCAAAAGTGCAACTCAGTATACACGTTTCAGAAAAACAGGCTTTCCAAGATCTCATCTGGTTAAAGACTGATATAATTAAGATGTATTTATTTATTTCTTTATTTATTTATTAGTTTGTTTACTAGGTAAGTGATCTGGTCATCTGACCCCTTTCTGTTTACAGAAGGAACCATATGCACGTACAGAAGCTTTTACAGCTAGATTAGTTGTTCCATTGTCAGAATGTATGCAGTTAACTAGCAAATCAGATCTAAATGGGAACTTGGAAAGTCTGTTTTACTGAGACTTGTACCTTGAGCTCGCATTGTTCTCATCTTAGTTAATGTTACCATCACATGGTAGAACAGATTTACAGATAAATAAAAACTCATTCACATTATGCTTAGCCTTGGTCTTATTTGCTGACATTTGATGCAAAACACTGTCAAATAATTAACCATTATCTCTCTCTCTCTGAGGACAACTGTGTCATCTTTTCAGACTCTGAGACAAACAACAAGTCTTCAGTTAATTGAAATCAGAAACATAGCAATTCCTAGTATGCTGCATTGTGCAAATACTGAAAATATGGAAGCCTGATAAAATTATACTCAGGTTCAGTCAGTATAGATAACAAATAGCCAAATATGTGATATGAAAATCTATGTTTCAGAATATCAGGCTAATATTTTATCCCAGGAATTAAATAAACTCTGTGTAGGCTTTGAGTGAACTGACGAGAAGAAAGAAAACAAACCAGTAAATTCACCAACGAGGTCCTTGTCAGCAAAATAACTCCACAAAATGGTCCTTAACGCAATTTATTCATAAAAAGACACCAAGCGTTTTCGCCACAGAATTCTGTAGCTTCTTCAGAGGAAGTGTAGAATAAAAAGGATGCACTCCATATATAACAAGAAATACAGGAAGTGACATCTTCCAGTATCCTCAAATCCATTAATTGTTAAGTTAAAAACAAACATATGGAGATGTACATCTGTATATATTTTTATATTTATAAAAGTTAATACAATTAATAAAAACATGAATATAAACACATGTATAAAAAGTATGTGCACCTTAAATACATTTTACAATACATTTTAAAGAGAACGGGACCAGCTAGAAAGTATAGTCGGATATCTGTCATACAATATACAAATTGCTACTTTATCTGTTATTAAAACAGTAGTTTGTATGTAGAAAAATGTTATCACAACCCAAAAACAACATAAGTTAGATTGATTTAACGTCAAGGATAATCCCCATTTGTTGTTGATACACAAAAGTTTCGTATATGAAGCATTATATACTCCAATACACACTTGTCCACAAAAGTAAAGACATTTTCTACATTGTTTTTGTTATTTAATGCCACACTCTAAGTAGCTAACTAAAACCAAAGAGTTCCTCCATTCTGTGGTCTATCTAAGATAACTCCTCAGTTTCAATACTGGGGCTATATTACAGTTACTATTCAAGCCACGTTCCAAGCGTTCTACATCGGAAAAACGGACCGTAGGGTCCGAGACCGAATGTATGAACATATGTATGCCATCAAGAACGATAAAAACGACAATGCATTGGCAAAACACATAGGTTCAAACCCAGGCCATAGTTTTCAGTTTATGGCCATTGACCAAGTGCCCTTGAAGATGAGGGGTGGCCCTTTCTCGCTAATTTTGGAGAATCGAGAATTAGAATGGCAGTTAGCTACTTAGCTACTTAGAGTGTGGCATTAAATAACAAAAACAATGTAGAAAATGTCTTTACTTTTGTGGACAAGTGTGTATTGGAGTATATAATGCTTCATATACGAAACTTTTGTGTATCAACAACAAATGGGGATTATCCTTGACGTTAAATCAATCTAACTTATGTTGTTTTTGGGTTGTGATAACATTTTTCTACATACAAACTACTGTTTTAATAACAGATAAAGTAGCAATTTGTATATTGTATGACAGATATCCGACTATACTTTCTAGCTGGTCCCGTTCTCTTTTTTAAAATGTATTGCAAAATGTATTTAAGGTGCACATACTTTTTATACATGTGTTTATATTCATGTTTTTATTAATTGTATTAACTTTTATAAATATAAAAATATATACAGATGTACATCTCCATATGTTTGTTTTTAACTTAACAATTAATGGATTTGAGGATACTGGAAGATGTCACTTCCTGTATTTCTTGTTATATATGGAGTGCATCCTTTTTATTCTACACTTCCTCTGAAGCTACAGAATTCTGTGGTGGCAGCAGTGTTTTATGAATAAATTGCGTTAAGGATCATTTTGTGGAGTTATTTTGCTGACAAGGACCTCGTTGGTGAATTTATAGGCTTTGAGTGAAGCCTGCACAGTGTTTATACGTTTATGCGATAAGCAGCAGTGCTAATCGCATCTGCCTAATGACCATCATGCTGACATAAATACAAGCGATGTTTCATGGCCAGCAATAGTGTTGCTAACCAGAAAACTGTGCAGAGCAGCATGAATGCAGAAGGAACACGCATACAAGTTTGCCTATGGGCAAAACTCCTCTGCAAGATTGCGCGGACAGCCACAGTGACTAACACGGGTGAAAATACTGCAATAACTGCAGTATTTTTTTAAACACCTTTATTAAATTATCACTTGTGACATAGACATTTATATTTATATAAATGTAATCAAACTGTATTAACAAGTTCACGTTTACAAATATTATACTTCACATATATTGCTATATAACATATAACCTAAGCAACATTACATAATGTATTCAGTTCCTGCCTTTTTTTTCTTAAACAAGAAACATCTTTATTAAACCATCACTAATGGCATAGGCAATCATACATTTACATAAATGAAAACAAACTACACCGACACAATCCTAGTTTCAATCATTTTACATCACAAACCATACTGACCTGTTGCAAACATTATACATCACTTATAATCTACCTAATCATTTTTAGTAAAACATTACATAGCTCATTAAGTCCTGCCTTCTTTTAAACCTCATTTCTCCCCTCTATGTATTGTTCCCACAATTCCCATTTTTTCCTATGTAGTTTGCGCCTACCCTTTTCTTAGGATCTCAGTTCCAGTTGTTTTGTCTCTGTTACTATATTCACTACTTCTGGTATAAATGGTTTAGATTTTCATTTCTATTTTCTAGTAATTGCATTTTTGGCAGACACCATAATTAGACACAGCAAGGCCTTACTACATCTAGACAATTCCAATTCTGTATCATAGCTCAAAAAAGATCATCTCCCTCGTCACACCAGTGTGCCCACCCAGCATCTCTGACAGTACACCCCATAGGGAATCCTTAAAGTCTCTCAACTCACCGCACTCCCAGAAAATATGTTGTCAGTTACGTCTTTCTTTCCCATCACACCTCCAACATTTGCTGTCTATCTGAGGAAAAATTCTCTGGAACCTACTCAGGGTATAAAATATCTATGTATACATTTCCAAGCAAAAATCCTAAATCTTTTAGATTTTGTTGCACACTGATTACATGTTCTTCCTATAACAGCTGTAGTAATATTCCTCTTGAGGACTGTTGACATAGTATGATGTTACATATATTATTGCCTTAGTAAGGCATGTGTTCGTGTAGAGGAATATATTAACATTCTGCACATTTCTCATTCAACCATCACAATGACATTTGCAGTATGCCACAGATGTGTATATGTATACCTACTGTCATGAAATGATATGTGACATACAGCAATATTACATCATACTGATTACATGGGCACATATACCTTGCTTCAGCCAAAAATTTCAATTCTGTTATGTACACAAACATATGACTTGTTCAGATTCACTTGCAGCCTTGGGGAATTCATTTGTGTGTGCAATTGTGTTGTTAACAAGGATTATACAGGTGTTCTCAGCAGTACTGTGTGACTATCAGCATTTGTGTCATTAACTGTTCTGAATGAACCACATCTACTAACTCTTTTAAAGTTATCAATCTGTCCAGAGCAGTTTTAAACAATGACCATTTAATGGTTTTAAGTAAAGGTTTGACTTTCATGCCTTCAGCAAGGGAAGATTTGATTACTGCAATTGATGGTTTAAGAGACTATTTGAGAAAGTTAAATTTAATTTTTTTAATGGCAATGATTCTTTTGAAAGGGAACATTTTAGAAAACCTAATGTTTTTAACCTGCCTCTAAGACCTGAATTAGGAGCTTTCTTGTTATATGTGAAAATGATGTCAGACACTTGTTGAGCAATAAAAGTAGTCATTTTTTATAATTTGAGTAAAAAGGAAAAGGATGTCCTTCTAGACTTGAAGAACAATAAGGACATGCATATTAAAAAAAGCTGATAAAAAGAATGCAGTAGTTATTATGGATGCAACAAATTATTGTGAACAGCTTAAAAAAGTTTTGGTGAATGAAAAGGTTTATGGAAAAAGTTACTTGGTTAAACATAAAAAAGTTGTATAATGTAATTGATTCTTGTATTGAAGAATGCTGGATGGAGGGGCTTATTAATTATAATACTGGTGATTTTTTAGGATTGTAAGCCACAATTAGGGAAGTTTTTTTGCCTTCCTAAAGTTCAAAAGAATTTGGAGTCTATGGCCATTTATATTGACAAATTCTTGCAAACTGGTGTTTTAGAGTGATTCTTATGTAAAAGATTATTTTGAATTTTGTGAATCTGTTAGTAAAGTAGTGATGGAAGACACAATGTTATTGGTTACTGCAGATGTTGTATCCTTATATACAACCATTGCCAATGATGAAGGGCTGGAAATTGTTAACAGAGAAATGCGTACTTTGGGTCTTTTCAATAGTGAACAGGTAAGGTTGTTCACAGTCATTTTAGATGTGATTTTGACATATAATGGTGGCAGCTATAGCCCCAAGTTATGCTAATATTTTTATAAGGGGTGGGGAAAAGGAATATATTTACAAATCTGAATGTTTTAAACATGTTGCAGTTTATAAACATTTTTAGATGATTTATTTATTATATGGAATGGCACTGAAAATGTACTTTCTGATTTTATGGTGTATCTGAACAACATGATTATTTGAATTTTACTTTCAAAACAGATAAAGTAAACATTAATTTTTTAGATTTAGTAGTTCACAAATCTGCCAACAAGTTAAAAGTAAGATTTTTTAAGAAGGATTTGCAAAGTAATAGTTATCTTCACTTTAATAGCATGCAAAATTTGAGCCTTAAAAATATAGTAAAAGGCCAGTTTTAAGAGTGAGTACATTAACACGGTTTAGATTTTTTTAACTAAGAATGTGAAAATATGAAGACAAGATTTTATGAAAGAGGCTATCCTTGGAAAATGGTAAATAGTCTAATGATGGAGGTTAATAATAAAGGGGTACAGGATTATACATGTTATCATCAAATAGAGGGTGATAAGGATGAAAGGGCATGTAATGAAAAGATTTTTGTTTAGCATGTTCACTGGAAAATGTAGTCAATGAAAAGAATATAAAAGAAATATTGAAAACTAACTGGAGATTCCTTATGAATTTTCAGGAATTAAAAAGTATTATAGGTGACAACCAAGTGTTTGTGTCTAAAAGAGAAAAAAAAATAATTTCATAAGAATAGTTTTGATAAAAAGAACTTTATGGAACTGAGTAAAGGAATGTTGAAATGCACAAGTTGTATTTTTTGTAAATATATTATAGAGAGTGACAGGTTATCTAATAACAAGAAATTATGAAATTAACATATTAAATAAGTATAACTGCAGATCTAAATTTGTTATTTCTATTGCATTGTGTGGACTGTGTCTTCAATTTTATGTTGGCAAAACTGCTAGACAGTTTATTATGAGAATTTATGAGCATGTACGGGCAGTGGAAAAAATGGACCTAAATAATGTCATAGCAAATGCATTTGAAAGATGTGAACAAAGTGTATTTTAAATTTTTAGTAATTGATCAGGTATTTAATTATAATGTTAGACTGAATGCCGAAGATGAGCTATTCTGGAAAGAGTATTGTTGGCAAGTTAGGCTAAATGCTTGCACTTATCCTGGAATTAATGGTAGGGAGAATTTTTTTTTTAAATAGTACTGAAAAGGAAAGAGTTAACTCACTAAAGCAGCAGTGATGTAATTTTAAGAAACTTATTTAATTGCATTTGGTTGGAAGAAACTCAGTCTGATGAAGTTCTAAGTATGGAATGAAAGCGCTTACCAGTTGTTTATTTATTTAACATTTGTTAACCGGGAAAGTCCGACTTGGAATGAAGCCAATTTTCAGCAGAGGCCCAAAGAGAAACACTCCAGATGCATGTCTTTTTAACGTGGGAGGAAACCAGAGTACCTGGAGGAAACTCAGACAAACACAGGGAGGACATGCAGACTCCGCACAGAAGACACTCCAGCCGAGAATCGAACCGGAGAACCTCTTGCCATGAGGCAACAATGCTACTCCTGCACCACTGCACCATTTTATGTAAAAGTGTATTAAAGTTTCAGTTGTTTTAAAGTTGTTCATCTATTTATTATCTGTATACTTACACAACTGTGGGATTTCAGCACTTCTAGACTTATTCGGCCACTGGTTGAGTTGTGCCTGCTTGCATCATTTCAGGTCATTATAATGGTGCCTGCATTGCTCCCCAGAGAGTGGTATGCTAGTCACATTGGAGTCAGCCTTGGCTGGACTGTTCCAAGTCTCATCCTTATACTGTGGTCCAGTAGATTCCCCCTGCAGTAGCCTACAGCTATGGTGCTTTACTAGGAGTGCAACAAATATTTCTGAGTCCTCTACACTTCAACTTTTAACCCTGAATTGGGCATCATCCTTGCCAGCTTCTGCCATGCCTGCACAGGTTCTTCAGCAACAGTAAAAGGGCTTTGCCAGCAATTCATGATATCATGTTTTACAGCCAGTGCCAAACCCACACAACCAGGCCAACTGCATTTGTGAAGAGCAACAGTGCCAAAAAAGGAAGGCAGTTTATGAAATATTTTATTTATTGTACTTTGTTATAATGATGTAGATTAACTGTGCTTCTCTTAAAGCAATTCTCATGCTCATGTTTAAAGTTATGATAGTACTGAGACATATCTTTCAGGACTTGTTCATAATCTGTTATGGTTCTATTTACATTGCCAACTTTTATAAGAAGTCTCTCATGCCTTATTTAGCCTGTTGATGTTAAAAAGCTATTGCCTGCTCAGTCTTTTTCACTTGCTAGAGATTCAATACCACTGTTAGCTATATAGGTAGAAGCAGTCATTATTAACAATTAATATACTGTTGTATAGCTGCTGCTAGTGGTACCATTACTGCTGACTACTCTGCTGCTAGTGTTGTTACTGCCAATACTTTTACATAGCCTTTCCTTTTATATCTTGCCACTTGTAATCACTCTGCTCTTGGGTCTCCTGTTTTTGTATCTGCTTCTTCATATACTTTAGAGCCAGCATTGTTAATTATAGCATTTACAACATACTTTTCCTCCTAGACACTTTTTTGTTTTTTCTTTTTTTTTTCAATCCCTCAAACTCTGGTCCATGAGGGCTCCTCTTTTAACTGTATTTGGCTATCCATCACTGCTACGCAGCTTAGAAAGATAACCATTATAACCAAACTAAACCTAACAAAGACTAAAATGCTAGCAATGTATGCTAACTAAATGTTATACTTGATCATTAAAGCTGTGCATTTAATGGTGCGCACACTACTCCGGTATGGTGTTTCAATTATTCCTTTCACTAAAGCTAAATTAGTGGTCATTTCCTATCTTCAGCTACTTTGTAATACATTCCCAAAACCTTTCTCTTGCAGTCACCTATTGCTATTGTTGTTAACAATATCATAACTTGCAAATTCTGATAACACAAGGTACCAACCTGAAGGTACCATGAGATTTTTGTTAACTGATAGTTTTTCTTGTCTTTTTTTCTTTCTGTCAACTCAGACACATCCAGCTGCATGTGTCCTCGCTCTGCTTGGTCTCACTCCGCTCCTCTACCCTACCCCAATTCCCATCACCCCAGACCTCACTTGATTTATACTTTATCCTCATTAATTTCTCTCTTCTCCTTTCACTTCACCCTTCCTATTAGATTACTCTTCTTACTTACATACCACACCCATCCCATTCCTCCACTATCTTTTAATTTAGTCTCAAGCTAGCTTATATTCATAATTTCCCTCCCCTCACTTGCCCATCATGTCTCACTTATACCCAAGTATCTCACTTTTCATCCTACTCACTCACCTCACCTTATCATACTACACTATTCAAACTCATCCCCTATTTTTCCTATTCCCTTTACCACTATCATAAAACCCACTCCTTCTACATCCTACATTATTTACAATGAGTCTCATCCTATCTGGGGACATCCTCCCCAACCCCAATCTCTCATCCCCTTCACTCACCCCCAGCATGCACCCATCTCCACCCTTACCTCCACCTAACACATCCATGCCTCCTCCTTATTACTCCAGTCCCAAAAAAATATACCTTTTCTTAATTAACTTACAAAGCCTTTTCAATAAAACCACAGACCTTCACTCCCGAGTCACCCAACACTCTCTTAAAATTCTAACCATTACTGAAACTTGGTTAAAACCCCACATAACCAATAACAAAATCCTTCCCCCCCCCAGTTACAACATATTTTGATTAGATAGAGAGAAAAGGGGGGTGGTGTTGCCATTCTATACTCTGATCTTCTTAATCTCTCTTCCCTACAAACACCATTGCCAAGTTTTCACCCTGCTGAACTAATTGTATAAACTGCCACTTGAATTCCCACAAAAAGTTTGCTGTAGTCTCAATTTATATCCAACCAGGAAACAATATTCCAGTCCTAAAAAATATACTGTCATGGCTGTCCGACAACATATCCTATGAAACTACTGTTCTGGGAGATGTAACCATAGAGTGGTCAAAACTTATGTCTGAGTCTCCAAATATGAGTATTGACCTGCATGGTTTCAAAGTACTTATGCCCCACACTCGTATTAATAAAAATTCTAGTTCTGACACTATCCTTGATTGGATATTTACTACAGACCCTAATCTTTACCACAACATCTGCACCCTACCCGACTCGCTTAGTGACTACCTACCTAGTCACATCTAAAGACACTCTAGCCAAACACCCACATCCCACATGTACAGAGACTTCTGTAAATTATCCTCCTTTGATACTAAATCTTTTAACTCTAAACTGGCATCCATCAACTGGTCATTCCTTCATCACTCTCCTGTTAATAGAGCTGTTGAAAAGTTTAGCCAGATTTTCCTCAACATCTTATACTAACTTGCACCCCAAAGAAAAATTAGGATATAAGCTACCTTGTGCACCTTGGCTATTGACAGAAACCCACTCCGTCAAACACAAAAGGGATAGTATCTGGAAAAAATTGGAGAAAACCAAATCTCCTACCCTACTACAAAATAACAAGGAAATCAGAAATCTCACTAAAATGCATTTACCAAGGCAAGAAAAACTTTTATAATACAGCACAAATTAATCACATCTCCAACCATAAAAAATTCTGGTCCAATATCAGTAATATCTCTCACCCTGGTAACCTCCCGACCCCAAATCCCTTCCCTAATAACTCACCACTGGAGACTGCTACCCTGCTTAATAACTACTTCATAAACACTATCTGCAAACTAACTCACTCAGACCATAACTCCAATCCCCCCAACTCTCCCACTACTCCTACTCATAATAACAATAACCCTTTCTCTCTTAAACCTGTACCCACCTCCTATATCAAATCTCTTCTTCATAAACTTAAACCCCTGCTCCCCATCTGCCGATAATCTAACCCCAGGCTTTCTCAAGCTTGCTGCTGAATCCATAGCCTTCCCTATTTCTATACTAATAAACAGATATATTCAAGAAGGCTTAGTTCTAAACATCTGTAAATCTTTCTACACTATACCACTGCACAAAGGAGGTGACTCCACAGACCCCTCTGACTTAGACCAATAGCCATCTTATCACCAGTTTCTAAATTCTTCAGAAGTGCATCCACTCTCAACTGCATAAATACCTAATCTATGAAAACCTCTTAACCCCTACCCAATATGGCTTCCAGCCAAACCACAGTACTGCTACAACCCTCTTGTCTTTTACTCATACAGTTGGCGAGGCCAGTGATAATAATCAACTAGTGTCCTATCTCTTCCTTGACCTATCCAAAGCATTTGATACAGTGTCCCACTCTAAAACTACTAAAAAAACTAAGTGATTTTAACCTCACTCTTCCCACTATGCAGAGGTTCTCCAGATACCTTACTAATAGACTGCAATCTGTCTGATGGCTTATCTCCTGCTCCTCCTTCTTGCCTGTAAAAACAGTGGTCCCCCAGGGCTTTATCCTAGTCCTCCTTCTATTCAAGATCTTTACCAACCACGTCCACTCTGCCAGCAGCCACTCAACTCTTATGCAAAATATGGACGACTCAACCCTCATTGCCACCTCTAACAACATCACATCTCCATTCACTTACACAAAACACATTCATCACCATTGAAAAATGGCTTAATGAAAACCAGCTTATCCTAAACCCTAAAAAAACTAAACTCTTGCTCTTCTTACCAAGATCACTCTCACATCACGAATTTACCTTTTCCATCTCTTCTCTAACTCACACAGTTATCAAAGTTGATCCACATACAAAACTTTTGGGCACCGTAATAGATGACCAACTAAAGTTTGATCAGCATATCCATCAGTGTATCAAAAAGACACATCAAAAACTGGGTTTACTGTATCGGAACAAACAAATCCTTACACCAGAAGCCAAACTGTCCCTAGCTAGGGCTTTCCTCCTGCCATGCCTTCTTTATGCCAATCCCATCATTGCAAACTTACAATCCATATTAAACTTCCAACTTGAATAAACATATAGTAAAATCACCAGATTTGCAACAAACCTACCTTATTAATCTCACCATTGCACTGGTACAAATCACGCACTCCATCCTACACAAACCTTCTGCCTGCCCCTCCCTTTCCTCCATCATTTCCCTCTTCACTCCCACTAGATCTCTCAGAAGCTCTGACCAGCAACTTCTTGACATACATAAACCCAACAAAAATATTGGTAAACGACTTTACAATTACAATGTGTCGGTAGCCTGGAACAAACTTCCTAAATCTATTAGAAACATCCCATATACAAATCAGTTCAAAAAACAACTAAAACTTTATCTCTTATGCTCATTGACCTGCCCTTGCCAGGAACCTACTTGAACCCTCCCATCTCTCCAACTGTTTCTCTTTTCCTTTAACTCACTTCACTTCCTCTCCAGTAACTGTATCACTACCTTTCTTTGATCCTTTCTTTCCCACAATCTTTAGTAGCTTTACTGAAGTAGTAATGTGACTACTATATATCCACTACAACTAATAATCAATATAATTATGTTTGTAGTTTGTCTATTGTTATAGTTACTGACACTCTTATACCGCATTGTTTCCAAACGGCCTTCGTATTTTGTATTTTACATGCCTTATCTGTAAAAAAATATTGTGCATATTTGAACTTGCCAGATTCTGTTAAGTTGATCTCATTCTATTTGTTTATTGCAACTTTATTTTTTGCTCAGCTTTTTGTGTGTATTCTATGTCTAACTTGTTACTTTTTACTATTTTTTATATGACTTAAAATATACTATCCTCTATGTTCTATGTGTACTTGTATGCATTTTCCTGGATATTTTCTTCTCGGGTCTACACTGAAATTGGGATTTTAGCTCAGTTGGACCAATCTGGCTAACAAATGTCATATAAATAAATAAATAAATAAATAAATACATAGGAAGGATAATGTGACATTTGTCATTAAGGTATCGCATGTCTGCTGCTATACCTGACTATTTTCAGTTCAATGGTCAACACTGATATGTTAAATGACTTGGCTTTTAAAACCTAAATTTTGGGGATCAATTTTATGACCTGACACATATTTTGTGCGGCCTTACACACTGATAAAAGCAATTTGTACAATGTGGGATTCAAACCTATGTAAAACAAAGAATATGGACATTTCCACATAGGTATTTTTTCCTCATTGTCACAGAAAAAGTGTTTACAAAACATGGTCATTAGCAGTATACACCTTAAAGAGTGACTGGTGCTATACTTCAATTAAGCAAGTATATGTATGACATGACAAGGTCCTGGCTTATGCATTCTCTGGAGTGATGCAGCAGTAATGTCTGACAATATACTGGAAATGTATATACTTGTATTACTTTCAGAGTAGATATTTGACTTTTGGTTCAGACCACACAATACATTCTCCCCAGGATTCATGAAGCTTGCGCCAGGTGCAGGCATAGCGTAGGCGGTATAATGCCAAATATGGCCGTCGAGCGATTCAGGTATGATCCAATTCCACGTGCACTACTGGCGTATGCCAGAACTGCGCAGCCCACGGCTTAGGTATGCTAATCACCCCATGCGCAGTGTCGCACCATGCAAATGAAGGCATATAGTGATTCATGAAGTGGTGCAGGCGTAGCGTAAGCCCACGGAAATGTAAACCAAAAAACACGGTTTACATTTTCCCAAACAGAACATCGGAGCTATGGAAGAGGGCCAGACCCAGGTATCACAATGTTAACATATGCTAATGGCGAAATACACAGCCAATGGCATAACAAAAGATGCACAACACATAAATAACATTTAATGTCATGTCCACAGTAACGCACAACACAACCGCAGAGCATGTGTGCGGAAGCTGTAACATAATGAAATAATATAAAAATATCATAAAATCGCAACATAATGGAAATCAGCGTAACAGCATAATACACAATGGTAGGCATGGAACACCACAACCAAGGTGCAAGGGTTGCTAAGGGCCTGCGATAGTGTTCGGCGCAGTAACTATGAATTAGTAGTCAATGCCATGCAAATGAGGCAAATAATACTGAATCGCAAATGTGCCGCCGGATGAAGGTTGTACCATACGGCGCAGTGGTATAACACCGAGGAGTGGCTCAGAGGAGATACATGACATCAGCAGAGGGGTGTGCCACCGTAGCAGTAAGCACATTGGAGCAATGCAAATCTGGCCTGTCCGTTGCTAAGCAAAGCTGCAGGACAGGGGTGGGGAGGAAGGTATAGAATCGTTTAGTTGAGAGCACACATGGTGCCCAAAAGCGCATGTGTACGGGGATGAAAGCGTGCCCGAAACCCAGTAATCGGGACGCACGCAAACAATAGCACAAACAGGAAGGTCAGGGGAAGAAAAGAAGGAAATGCGGAAGTAGGGTAATTGGAGTACTAATGAGCAATCAACACCAATCAACCCACGATGGCCAGTCGACGGCAGCTGACAAGTCTGCTTGCAGAAACCTGCAAAACAGGATTGGGGAGGCATTGGAATGCAAAGAAAGGAGGGGAGGTATTGGATTGCAAAGATAGGAGACCTGACACAGCAGAGCAAAGCAAACCGACAGCAGACCGGCAGTAGCACACATAACGTAAGATACGCCAGGTCCAGGAAAGTACAAATGAAAGTAGGCTGCAGGATGCACGCCAGAAAATGGTAGGTGCAATGTGCAGAAATGTAAAGGGAAGGTCAAGAGGTAATCCATGTCAGCCAAATGTGATTTAACACCAAAGGCACCACAATAGTAGTTCCGGCAGTAAAACACATAAGATACCCTGTAGCTACGATCATACATACACACCCTATGACATCATCGGTGTCCACAGCACAATAGTATAAAGTGTGAAAGCACCCTACACACACCTGTGTATTCCCAAACACTGCACCATAGGTGTAAACACACGGGAAACTTTTAAAATGCACATGTTGGGAGCTGCCATAGCTGTGATTCATCAGCATGTGTTAGAGACTGACGGTGTTGTGGAGGATGATGCCGACAACCACCACAGGCCTCGCAGGAGAAGGAGAGTGTTCAGACCAAGGGTAACCTACCAGGGGCTACATGACCTGGAGATAGTAGAGCATTACAGGGTGGACAGGGACATCTTACAGCAAATAGTGGAGCTGTGCCGGCCACGCCTGAGAACCAGAAACAACAGAGGGGAACCCATCCCAGTGGACACGAAGGTATGTGTAAGCCTGCAAATACTGGCCACAGGTGCCTTTCAAAGGCCAACTGGAGATATAATGGGTATCTCACAGGCATCAGCATCCAGGGTACTACACCAGTTCCTGGATGCCATGTTACCACATGCCAATGAGCAGATATACTTCCCCCGAACTCAGGAGGAGTTGGCCTGCAATATGTGCCACTTCCACCGTGTGGCACACTACCCAGAGGTACTGGGTGCGATAGACTGCACGCACATACAAATCAAGTCACCACCCGGTGAGCATGGTAGGCGCTACATAAACCGCAAAGGATTCCACTCCATCAACTGCCAGGTCATGTACAATGCCCAGGGCATTATCAAGGATGTGTGTGCTGGCAGCCCTGGAAGCTACCATGACTCCCATATCTGGCATGCCTCACAGCTGTATCAGGTATTTGTCAGGGGGGACATCCCACATGGCCATCTCGTGGGGGATGCTGGCTATGCACTGGAGCCGTGGATGATGACTCCCATCAGAAATGCACACACACCCATGTAAGAACGCCATAATGAGGCACACGCACAAACCAGAATCATCACAGAGCGTGTGTTCGGGATGCTGAAATCACGGTTCCGGTGCTTGGATACATCTGGTGGAGCCTTGCAGTACTCTCCAGGCATGTGTGCCCACATCGTCATAGTATGTGCCATGCTACATAATATGATCCTGCGGAAGCAGCTGCAGCAGGGACAAAATGGTGAAGGCCCTCATAGCCCACCGCAATTGCCAAGGCCATTACAGGCACAGAGGGATTCAGACCATGAACACTCTGTACCAGCCCCAGTAGGCAGACGGAGGCATGCCCAATATGCCTACGCTTTGGCAAAGAGGGAACGTATAGCACATACTCTGACAGTGTAGGCCCCTATGGACTGACACCTCTCCACCTGCACACACACAGTAAAATGGATGGCACACAAACATGACCACCTGTAAATTGTAATGTATAGGTGGCCCAATGTGTGACTCCTACATAGGCAGCCCTCAAACATTGTAAACACAACAGCTAGTGGAACACGGAATGCCAACACCTGAACAGTACATGAGCCTTACAGCATATGGTGGTGCTGTGTGCCTGTCACGTTCCCCGCTATATATATATATATATATATATATATATATATATATATATATATATAGATATATATAGATATATATATATTTGTACACATATGCATATATATAATACAGATAGAAAGGGCAATAGAGTGATATATGTTGATATAGATGGATTCAGCGATATCTGCAAATATAATAGATAGTTCAACAACATTCATAACACCTTGGAGGTACAAATAAATAGGATACCGCCAACTATGGAATGTGTAACATACCGACATGCGTAACCACGAGGCTGAAAGACTGATAGAACACAGTACCGGAACAGTACAGCCGCGAGTAATAGTATGATGATATGAAGGGACAGTTAGTCACTGCTGCCGGTGTTGCGGTCCACATAGGTACTGTGTTCAACTGTGTTTGTGAGTGCCGTAGTCTGTGTAAGTGTGCGCTGAGGGTGCCGTGTGTGTCTCCGTGTGACTGTAATGTGTGTGTGTGTTCGCAACATGTGTTTGTTAGTGCCAAGTCAGAGGCAGATCAGTACGGTAGGTGTGGGTATAGTTAGCCGTAGGCATACGGTTACCACCTGTCCCACAGTAGGAGGGACAGCCCCACCCTGGGCAGGTGTGTCCTGACATAAAACAGTACAAAGGGCAAATGTCCAAGATGGTAGGACATTAATATGTCCCATATATAATGTAATAGTCGTATTTAATAGTTATGCCTGTTTGTAAGAAATGTAAATGTTACATGCAATATGATAAGAAGCCAAAGTCCCACAACAATAGGTATGTATTGAGGATAAAAGTATGTGCTAACCTGTGTACTGACTGTGGCTACGTGTTGGCCTGTAAACACCGCTGTGTGTCCCGCAAGTGTCCAACAATGACCATATGAAAAGGTGGCAACCCATGGCAAACAAGCTCTTCTACTAACACAACCGCAATGACTGCAAATATCTGGGACAGAAATACAAGGGATTGCTGTCACTTACACATATCCCTTGATATATCGTTGCAATTCCGGAGGTATACAAGTAGCAAACTCACCTGCAGATGATATAGAAACCAATTAACAATGGCCCAATGTACAATCCCATAACATAAGTCTACTAACTGTTAGCTCTCTAATTAGGGACGGAGCCCACACACATATATACGGATTATGTAGAAATGCAAGGCCCACAAACCTGTATATGCTATGTACACCCACCGACATCCCCCACACTAGAAACTAAAGCAATACAGACTGTAATAGCAGCACAAACATCCAGTCAGTCAATTACATCTGCAGAACCCTCAACATACCGTGTGAGAGACACAATTAAAGGCGTCATGCAAAATTGCAGGCGTTGTATAATGGAACAAACAGCCATGTTACAGGTTTTGTTTGCAATACTCCGTTATCAGACGTTGGGATGACAGGTACACCCACATGTTGAACCAAATACTCTACCTGTCACACACAATACACGGGGGACATGAATCCAAAGTATACTTGTCTCCATGCATAGCAGTTGCAATTACACATAACAAAACACAATACAGACTGTCTCCGCGAAGGTAGGGCAAATAGGCAGCGCCAAGTGGAGGATTCAATTATACCCCACTGTTGCCGTGTAATTGGTGAATGGAGTAGCTGCACAGCTGATATGCAAGTAATTAGTCACTCAGGAACACCAATTGGTGGGATGAATCCACATGTTACAGGTATCGACGTATATAAGGATGACTTGCCAGACATTCCAACCGTATGCTCATACCGAATACCAGTTGAAACACTGTGAGAGAGATAGAAACGAAACGCCGTAATGATAACAAGGTATGTAGAACACCCGATATGTAAGGTTATGTATAGCATGATCTGTATTAATTAGTTTTACTGTATGTATAGCCTGGTTTGCATTAATTAAACGTGTCCACAATGCATAAAGTGGGGAAAGGTATTTATGTAGTGATGTCTTGCTGAGCATACTAACGCTTGTAGAAACTGTGCGTCCAGCAGTGGGACACAAGGTACACAGCACAGACACCACAAGGGATGCTACATGAGGGCGTTAAACAGAACAATTCCATACAACCCACCGTCAGTGGTAGGGTATGTCCAACAAGGACGTGCCATAGCAGGGGATAGTATATGTTGATATACTGTCACAGCACGCATGTGTATGGGCATATAACGTTAATGACATATCTAAGGTGGTCCCGCTGTGCAAGTATGCTTTGCATTATGGGATACTATGTGAAATATGTGTAATGTATAGTATTGTAGGTAGATATGACAGATATTCTACACAGCATAACAGGCATATCATGCATACCACAGGTATCGTCTATTGGCATGTACAATAACAGGATACATATGGCTTGTAGGCATGGGACATTGTAATAGCATGATAGCTAATCTAAATGGAAGGGCTACCAAGTAACCATGCACAAAGGACATGTAATAGCTTCACAGGTGCATAGTGGGGTACTATGCAATCTGGCAAGTCCATGTGTAAGCACAACTACAGTGTTCACACTAGTGGCATCTCTCTAGGGTAGTGTCCTGTGAACAGCAGAGCCCTTTGTCACCTGCACCCCTGCACAGTACAGCCACTGCAGTGATCCCAGGCCTACATGTGTCTCCCAACCACCAAGGGAGGTATCACATGAACAGTGCTACTGAGTGTCCCTGCTTGATGTACATAGAACTTATGTTCCAAAGCATGGTGAGTGTCTGGTTTGGGAATGTAACCCTCAAGCACATCCCACTCATTGCGGCGTGTGTGCACATATCCATGAGCATGTTGCTCACAGTGGCTTCTGCTTATGTCGCGTATGAGGAGTATATCCATTAATAATGTTGTGGACATGGGCCCTGTCTGATTAGCAGAGGTCACCCCTGAGTATGTAGTATGCAAATGTATACAGATGTGGTGTCCGTAGTGTAGCTGCATACTTAAACTATCTGAGCTCAGTAAATGTCATGGCGTGTTAATGTTGTGGTATGTAAAGCTGTAGCTGTTGTGTAAGGTACACCCTAAATGGGGTGGTGTACCCTTGAATGTGTGTAGATGTCTTGAGTTCAGAGGTACAATGAGTGCCTATGTACCAGCTACACACCCAGTACAGATAGGTGTGTACGTGAAGGATATCCACGCCACAGTGGCAATACGGTAACCACAGGAGTGGGTGCGACATATGTGTGTACTGCAAACATGTACAATGTGATATGTATGTAGGGGACTAGCACCCATGTGATAGTCAGTGGGTGAATGGTGTAAAGCAAAGGTGATGTTCATGCACCTTGTGTCATGCAGCTTGATGCCATGATAGTCATATCATGTATCTGTCACAGCGATATCCGTATGGATGGAGTCAGTATCAGCTGGTGGAGCAATCATGGCACTTTGTATGCAGGGGTTTGAAAGCTAGGCAAGGAAAGTCCCCTGTGCTAGCCTGTACCGCAGGGAAGCATATACTGAACATGAGGGGCCCCACGACTGAGGATTGTGGTATGCCAAATGTACCTGACATGTAGTAGATACTATGGTATGCTGGCCTCACTGTGTGTGTCCTGTCCATGAGCCACATTGCATAACATCCTGAGACATAGGGTACGATGTGCAGGTGGATATGTATGTTGTCAATACCAGAATGGAGAATGGTGCTGAAAGGCAATGAGAGGACAATGTAGGATGTGTGGACTCCCGTACCATCAGCAACTGCCCTGGTAACTGTATGAAAGGAGTCCACCATGTGTAGGGGCCATGCTGTGGCCTTAACAAGCCCAACCCGGGTGGCAACAAAGGACAGGAGCCCAACAATGTCTCTGTGAATGACGTCCTTGATTATGTGCCCCATAGCCATGCAGAACAGCCCAGACAGGTGTGTAGGACTATAGTCCCACTCGTGCATTGTGGTGCCACCTGTGTGTAGTGTGATAAATGCTGCTGTGTGCCATTCAGGGGATACAATGTCTGAAACAAGGCTATTACTGAATATGGTGGCCTAGTGGGGAGACATGTCAGTCAGAGGTTGGTGGACATCACAGCCTGGGATGTTGAAAGGTGACATGGGGCCAGTGTCCCAGGTCAGTACTGTGTAGGTGTGACCACAGGGACACCACAATGTTCCTGTATGGATTGTGGCCCTGTAGTGAGTGAGAGGGTGTAATGTTAGCATTGAATCCATCCTCCAGCATGTTGCCAACTGGGTCTGTAATGTTCCTGAGTGACTGTTGTATGTGACAGCAGATGTGGGTGTTGCCATCGACTACTGACATGCCACCATAATGCCTGGTGGTACACCCCGGAATGTGTCGCAGTCATATTTACGTAGCTAGTCTTGGAGCATGTGATGAGAGACCCTGTGGCCCTACCACGGCTGACCAGTGTGCCACCCCACCCTTGGGAATGTACACCACTGTGCAACAGCCTACACCTGTTGTTGTACATCATATGTCCATGGAACATGACCACCAGAGTGGCGTCTGTTATCTGGTGTGTACCATCATGGCTCTGTGTGGAATAGCATGATCCATGCAGTTGTGTACATGCTAATGAAGTGCACTGGGGTATGTGTCAGCATATGTATGTGCATTGTCTATCTGCACGGGTGTCATGACGTTAAAAACCGCTGTCAGCAGACGTCTGTAGTAGGTGTTGTAGTACTCATGTACTGTGTATGCTGTGATGGGTGTGGTGCTGGGATGTGGCTAACAAGGTTGAGTAGCATATGTTCGGAATCCACCAATGAGGGGATAACCCCAGGTGTGTAACACCAGTCACATGGTGGTGGTGTTCATGTCAAGGTTAATGTAGGTCTTGGAGGTGGTGTGTATGGGTTGATCCAGCAGAGTGGAGGTTGTGACTCATGGATGTGTCGGTACATGAGTGGCTATCCCAGTTAAGTGTGGGGTAGTGTCGGTCACACATCAGTAGTAGCTGTCTGAGGCCCACTGTCCAATATACCAACAAATAAGGTATGTAAACCGTGGGGTATGATGTTGACTCTGTAGCTTGTTACAATGTGTATAGCGGTCCCGGACACAGTTAGTTGCACGTGGAGCACCTCTGATGCATTGTGCTAAGTAACTAGCCAGGATGTGTGCACAACATAGTGGGATATGGGAACCCCTCAGCTGTGGGTGTGCCGGTCCAGGTATGTGCCTGAAAGGTATGGTCTGTCTATAACCTGTCATTGCAGGTGAGCTCTGCAGAGCCTAGAGGCAGGTCCTAGTCACTGCAGAGATGTTTGAGTGGTGCATTATAAGGTGGGCCTTGCCTGCGTGCATCACAGAGGAAGATGCAAGCATTGTGTCACATGACCCCATGTCATGCTTGCCAGTTCCTGTTCTGCCGGTGACAGTTATTGGAAACTGTGCAAGACAGGCAGTATAGAAGCAGCAAGAGCATTACATGTGAGCTGTACTTCCACGGCTGACAGGTGCAAGTCATCTGTGCCACAGCATTGTGTTTGACCAGGTCAGTCAAAGCGGACAGATACCAGATGCCTGTGGAATGACAATAGGAGCATAGACAACTGTTGAAGTGACACAGTCGGTCATTGTACAGTGGTATCGTGTCCGGACGAATGCAAAATGCTCCCCAGGGCGTGGCACACACCCTCAGGGCTATAAGACTGGTGAGCTATCGCATGTCCCTGCACACGTAGTCTGTGAAGTGCCATCACAGGGCAGTCACACTAACATGGAGAATGACAGTCACATCGTACCTGGTGAGGTGTGGCATGGGTGCATAGGTTATGTTGCAGAAGCAGTTACCCGACAGCAAGATGTAAGTGACTATCGCCTTGTGTAGCCTGCTGTGTGGAACTGCAGTGTGACTCCCTACAGAGTCAACTATGACTGGTGTGTTGTGAATGTTATAACTCCCATTGGCTGTATGTGATGGGCACACATGAGTCTGTGGGCTATACGTTGGTGAAGTTGTCTGCCATGATGGGGGCTACCTCTGGTGCCTACACTGAGTATGGAGGCGTGCTGCACAAGTTGTCCTCATAGGTGTGGCCAGTGGTGTAGATCATGTGAGACTATGTGATGGGTGGGGTGTGTTGCGAATGTTACACATCCCAAATGACTGTCAGGTGCAGTCAGGGTTGGTGACAGCATTACCCCCAGCCATAGCTGTCATCCTCCTGTCCCCAAAATGAGGAACATTAGCCCTCATAATGTGTGACAAATGGGCAAAACGTGGAACACTTACAACTGGCTTACTAACAGCTTCAACTAGGAAGGGCATATGATGGCTAAAATAGGCTGGTTTTACATTATAAAAGGATATTCTAATGAATTAATATGATTCCCATCTATTTAGTCATGGCCAGCAGGTAAACAATTTCCAACAATGAATGTGTGACAGACCCTTCCAATGTAGAACCTTGGGGAACATGCACCTTTAAGACCCCAAATGAGGAATGCGTTCCTCATGTGGAGGTACACTTGAGAGCTATGCCCCCAGCACGGCTGCAGAAGTGCATCCCCCACAGGCTGTAGTGTTGTATGTTGGGAGGTGAGCACTGAATGTGTACATGAGACAATTGCTCTATTGCCACATGTACGACATATCCCTCATATAGACAGGCAGTAGCACTGGTACGTGACAGTTGGACATGCCTGTATATACAACCATGTCCCACAGGATATGTGCGTTACGTGTGTACAACAGCTGTTGTACCATAAGCAAGCTGGGAAGTGTAGGACAGCCAGTCTACCTGTGGGAAATGGTGTGGAATGGGTGCTATACTAATCAGTAGCTCATGACATGCTCACAAGGTCTGAACAAGTGCCTAGCATGACCATACAATACAGATAGGGTGTTGGATAATATCAACCCACAAGTGGTGATGACAGTAATTTTGGGTAGCACCGCACTATAACCCTGCTGAGTATGGTGTGCATGTCCATGAACCATTATCACTGTAGATATTAGCAGTACAGATGTACAACACAGCATGGATGTTTGATTACAAATACCTCTGTATGTCACAGGAGTGTTCCACCAGTGCCAGCTACAGTAGAACAGGGTTAATGTGTTGTACCCCACCCTCATTGTAGCCCATACCACACAGACAAATGTTAGGCATCTGTGTATGTAAGGCTGTGAATGGCCATGACCTATCAGTATAGCTGTGTCAGTGTTGCGAACAACATACAGAATGGGCTGTGTGGGTGAGGTGTGTGACATATGTGCACAGTCTGATGGATGATACCAGCATTGTCACCGCTAGGTGAACATCCCTGTACCCATAAACTACTACCTAGGCTGTGGTCAACATTATGGACACTGTGTAAGGGATGGTGCTGTGCAGTGCACCCCCCAACTTGGTGACATCTCCAGGCCCCTTAGGTAGTCATATGAGGTACCCATGTCATGTCAGGGTGCCATCCATGAGCACGGAGATCAGTGGACAGGCATAAACAGCACTGTGGTGACCAATATTGGATCACATACCACCTTTAAGGGGTAATGGCTATGCATGGATGTGTGATACCAGCCTTCACAATCTTCACCTCCACTATGCAGCATGCTGTCTACCTTGCAGAAAGACATTTGCTACTCCATGATGATGGACATGCTACATGTCCATATCCTGATCTATAAGACATATGTCATGGACAGCTACCATCCTAATACTAGGATCACCACAGGCTGGACAGATCCCTGTGCCATATATGTGACATACTCCTGCCATACCATGCAACCCTGTCCATCAAAGCTGCACATGTCATCCCAGTCATACATGGTGTGATGGCCGCATGGTAGATGTACTATCAACTGACTGGATCAGTAATGTGGCACTGATGCACCTTGCGGTGGCATAATGGCTGTCTGTTACAGCTTGGAAACCGTGCCCGCACATGCTATGGTTGATAACCATCCCTGCGAATGTCGTCTGACTAGCCATTGTCCCATGTCTATCACATGTGCAATACAGGCGATCTGTGGCAGGATGTTGAACAGTTGTACAGTGCTGTGTAGATGTATATGGCAAAACACATGCATGTACAGGTGTCCATGCGTATGTGTGCATTGTCACTGCTCAAGTCCATTACGGCTGTGTCTGTGTTGATATGTGACATATACACAGCATCCAGGTCAACAGCATTACCGTGGAAACATCCAGGCATGTGCAGATAGGTAAGAACACAAGTGCAGGCAAATAGACATGCCCACAGCAAGACAGCATTTACATGGAGTATGAACACTGTAATGAGGTGACACACATATATGGTGATGATATCCGATGCATAATGGGTGTGAGATGTGTGTGACACGAACACGTCAGTCATGTCAGTGTCATGATGCTTTGCAAATATAACTGTGCAGATGTAGTAGATGTCATAGAAATGTATGTGCAGCAGTATCTCTGTACATCTCTGAAACTGTGACCTGTCACCATCATTATGTCTTACAGATAATGCCTCGTACACGCCTCCTAGCATACAGCCGCCAGGAGGATGATGTCCTCATCCCACAGCTCCATGACAACTATGACTTGTTGTTCAGCCATGTGCCACAGCATGCCCAGCAGCGGGATGACCTGTGCCAGGATCTACGAAGGAGGGTGAACGATGTGGGTGGCCATAACCGCACCTACCAGCAGGTGCGCAGACACTGCACGGACTTGATACGACATGCAAAACAGCGTGCCACTGCAATCACCAGGGAACAAAGTGGAACAGGTGGTGGGCCACCAACCCAGGCCCCACTCACACACACCGAGGAGCTACTGGCCAGTCTGGGGACACCCAGGGAACAGCATCCACAAACACTAGCTGCCATCGTGGAGGTGGGTGTCTCCCAACCAATGAGCCTGGAGTTGCCTGGTAAGTCAGTACTGCACATATGACTATTATATCCCATTTAGTTGCATGTGTCACTGTACATTATGTAAAGTAACAACATATGCAAGGTATGTGGACACACATGCTGCATACTACAGTATGCTACGCTGTGTATGCCCACATGTGCATACTATATGCTATTACACAGGTGAATGTGTTCACATGCACAGTGCAACCTGTGGCTGTCATACAGTCATGGATAATGTTCATACTGCTGTGTCACCCCTATACAGGTACCTCTGGCGTGCCGCACAGACATGAGTCCGTTGCAGGTGAGACTGTCATCAGTATCAGGCATGTTACAGTGTAGATCTATTTTCCATGTGGCCAGTTAACACTTGCACACCTGATGTTTGTTCCAGTCATGATATGCAGGTCAGATCACCCATCATTCACACAGGCCACCCATGTGCAATATATACAAACGAAATGATACACCGACTTGAAACCACAGTACTTGTCATTGCGACATGCGTGGTCAGCTGTGCATACAACAGTGGAGGTGTTCTACAATGGAGGCATATGTAGTATGCATTGGAACAACATGTGTGGTGCGCACACAGTACCACACAGTGAGCTGTGATATGGGCAGCCCACAGGTGTCACCATTGTGTCATATGCCCCTGCATTGGGTGCACACATTGTGATGTGCCACCTGACATGTCCCAGACACGTAGTGTTCTGTCTGCAATATTGTCACACTATCACATGACCTATACCCCACACACCAAACATACAACCCGTTGTCTGCATAGCCCTGTGGATTGTGACATATCTGACATCTATGGGTGTATGTCATATGGGACACCACAGACATGTGAGATAGATGGCCATCACACACATTTGGCCAACACATGTGCACACATGGCCATGTGGATGATGCCGAACATGTAGCCACACAGTACATGGGATGTGTATACACCCTGTTGCACATTGTCCACACATGGTCCAATTATAGTCGTAGTTGACCGGTTATACAGTTGATGTGGTATACTGGACATCCTAAAAGCCTGTGCACAGCTACTGGAGGAGTCACTGAAGTCTACCATATACGATCTGTTGAACATCATGACTGTGTTGCAGTTATGGCTATGCAATGTGTACATATTATGCATTCTACAGCAACATAGATGCCTCATGATGCCATGCAATGGCACAGTGTCTGTACTTCACACTGTATAGCAATGTAGACGGCTCACACTACCCTCCCATGCTCATGCACATTTGCTAAACATGCATTCTATCTGTAGGGCATACACACAACACTGCAATGTGAAGCCCATTATGATGCTGTACATGTGTCAGGACACCATTGTGTCAGACATGTATGCATGTTATTGCACATGTCAGCACATTACATGTCAAGGTCATGTCAGCCATGTGTACTGTTATCCTGTTCTGGGCCACATGGTGTATCACAGGGATGCATGCATACTACCATGATTGTGTGAACTGCATGGCTACTGATATGACACCTGCTTGCTGTAGTGTGCACCTCAGGGAGGTATGCTTACTAACACTATTAATGTCTGAGCTGCATGCCCTCTGCTGTATCACAGGCATGCTGCATGCCATCTGACAAATCACATGCACATGCATGGTGTGTGTGTGTGTGTGTGTGTGTGTGTATGTCTGTGTGTTTGTCTGTCTGTGTGTCTGTGTGTGTCTGTGTCTATTGTACTTTACAGTATTTCTTTGTATTCACAGGTGATGTAGGTCGTTACCCTCCTGCGGTCCATCTGATGTTAGTGTCCCCACAGATACTAGCGGTGATGAACATATGCATGAGGTACAGGCAGGAGTTGTCAGGGGCTGAATCTGTGCCAATGGTTACCATCCCAGCTATGTCCCCATCTTCCCACTTTACAGTTCTGCTGCCAACACATACCGCATCACCAGTGGCCATAGAGGAAGGACAGTCAGCCGTCTGTTGGCGTGGAACAGGAATGTGTGGTGGCTACAGAAGGTGTGTCTACACACCATGGTGTCAGTGTAATGACTGCAGATGTGCCACACAGGCATGTGGCGGTGCTGCTCGTGGAGGACCTCTGGCAGACATGCACCTGCAGGACAGAGGCGCGGCAGCTGGTATCACCAGGCGCATGTTCCAGACTGTAATGGCGGCACAGGCACGTGCTGAATGGCAGAACAGAGAAGGGCAGAGGCTGCAGAGGGCTGCTATCCATACCCTAAATGACAACATCCAGGCATTGGCAAATGCTCAACAGCAGATTGCTGATGTTCTGGATAGGCGATTGGGTGAAATGGTTGGAATCCTTGACCGAGGCATGGCAATCCACGAGCGGGAGCTGTCTGTGCTGGAACATCTGGTAGGAGTGAGGCGTAGGCCACGTGGACGTAGGCCAGCAACACCACCTAGTGTAGGTTGATGTGAGCGTGCCACCTCACATGCCCGCTCCCATAGTGCCGGTAGCCGTAGCAGTGCAGCTGGTGCTGCGCTGTCAACACCAGGACACAGCAGGCCACGTGGACGTGGCCCTGGACATTCCCAGTGGGGACACAGTTCCAGCGGACATGTGTCGTCGGACAGTGGCCACTCTGTACCTCCACCTGGTAGTGCCCGTGCAACCCCAGGCAGGCACAGGTCATGTGGCCGTGGACGGACACAGTGAGCTGTACAACCTGGTCTGTACAATCTGGGGCTGTCAATTATACCCTGTGTTGGCCTCACAAATGGCAGAACTGTGTACACACATACACACACACAGCAAACACAACTGTAGGGCTCCAAAACATCCACATGCATTCTGAACAGTCATGTCCAATCAACTCACTGGCCCTTATACACACACATGATGTTATCCATTGGTGCAGCCTATGCCCCTGGCAAACATATCACCCTGTGCATACGATGAAGCCTGTGCCACATCCCTGTCATCCACACCATCAGTGCAGGGTTATGCACAAATATTCTGATGCACAGGGTGAACAGAATAGTGAGAGGTGTATGTAATATTACCTGTGTATGCATAGTGAGGGATGTGTATGTTGCAGTGGTTGTGTATGAATACAGAGAGATGTGTATGTGACATAGGTTGTGTACTGTCGACATGCACCGGTCATACCATGTAGTGCAGGTGCAGCATGCATTGTGATGTGTTCACGGTATGTGTCTTGGTTACATCTGTAGCACCATGTTGGTTGTGATACCCTGGTTCCCTCCTATGGTGTACTTGCTTGTGCCTACAGGTAGCAGTGTTTGCATTGCCCCACGTGTAACTGTGGATTACTCACAGGCACGTCTGGCAATATCAGCATGCTACATGTACCCTCAACCTGACTGTTGGAAACACCAACATGACACAGATGTCTGCACATATACTGCACCTGACGCATGTGGTGAGTGCCACAGGCTACACTGGACAGAGATGTGACATACATAGCAGGACACATTACAGGTATGGTGACATGGTGCAGGGGTTGTACACAGCAGTCTGGCCAATGATGATGTGAGGTGTCACTTGGTAGCTGGAGGCCACACTGTGCAGCAGTAGGACCCTGTAACAGTATGGGAACATGGCCACATTCACGGGGTGTACACCACTATAGCAGCACACCCATAGTGTGCAGGTGGGGACCCTTGCCTGTGTGGTCATCACCCTCACAGTACTATGCACCCACACGACGTGTCACAGAGAAGGAACATGCACAGGTAGCCAGTATGGCTGGGACCTATGGCATCAACAGGATAGTGCACTGCATCACTATTACGGGTTAGTCACCACATGGGGTTAGTGATCATTTCTCACTGTATATTAGCATACACCCTCACACCAAGCACCAGACATACATACAGACACACACACTGTGGTGACCACACATGTGTATACGGACAGCCGACGTGTCTGATGCACCACACCGGCCGACGTCATGCTTCCCACACTGATGTATGTACAGATCTCTACAACGGTGTACAGGGATGTGTAACAACTGGGACATATTCCCCGCGATATGTGGCATCTCTGGTCACACATTCGGACACACACGGCAGTGCTGGGAATGATACACCTGCCATATGATGACACGTTTGATAGGCATGCAGCGGTAATGATTGCATTATGTGTACCAACGCTATATCTGTCAAATGTGCTGCTATATGCACACAGGAGGTTGTAGGTGTTACAGGTGCCATGTGACATATAGTTGGTAACACCTGACCGCTGTGCATGCATTATGTCAGCACCGTCGTAACAGCGACATAGCGTACTGTTTGCACATGGCATGATAGGATGGTGTGTGACACAACTGTGAGCCACCCCCTGCACACATACACCTACACAGGTGGTTCACCACTGTATGTACACACATCCCTCCATACGTGCTGTTTGTATGTCACCGTATACAGGTGTCAATGATGGGTCTGCATTGGAGCTGCATAGTCGAATTAGGTGCAACTATGTTACGGACATCGGCCACTGCACATGCATGGTTGTTGCATGCACATTACAGATGTCACATGTGTTTCCTGTTGCCATGTTTGTATGCATTGCTATTGTTGGACATGTGTGTTGACATACATAACACATGGACTGTGGTATGATATCACGGGTGTCACAGGCGACCAGTACAAGGGTATGTGTCCCGGTCAACATTGCTACCCCCTGTAGTGTGTGCATTTAACAGACATGGACCCACCTTCCATTTTGCGTGTAGCATTGATTAGGCCACTGTTATGCACGAGGTACATCAAAGGCTATGTATGTATGTGTTGTGTGTGCAGTTCATGCACACATCCACACAATCACATGTATGACATATCCAGATGTGTGTTCATTGGTGTACAGCAACAGTCATGTGTCACAGCTGTGTAAGGGCCGTGGTATGTCTTGTGCTGACCTGTTCATGTATACTGGTATCATTGCAATGCATAACACCTGTTGGATCCCTGTTGGTACATGTGTACCCTGCACAGCTGGTGTACACCTCTGTACAGCCCAGTGGTCATGTGTCACATGGTGTTGTGGTACTGTAAGGCTGTGTAGTGCTGCACCGACAACATGGTGATGACTTGACAGCTACAGTGTACACTGCAGTGTGTACATGTGTGACCTGCACCTGTGACAGCTGTGATGGCAGCTGTGTGTGTACAGGTCACTGCAAGTGTGACCGCCCTGTGCGTGAGGACAGTTATACCTTACTGTGCCCTTCTGTACTGTGCCCTTCTGTGTGTACACTCCATCTGCATGCACGACAGGCCTTTGTAACAGCTAAGTGTGTGAGCATGCCCAGTATGCTGTTGTGTAGATGGACACACAGTACAGTCCATGTACGCAGTTGTGTAGATGGACACATGGTACAGTCCAAACTGAGACCTTCCATGTTTACACTCCATCTGCATGCAAGACGGCCCTTTGTGACAGCTAAGTGTGTGAGCATGCCCAGTACGCATTATTGTAGATCGACACACAGTACAGTCGAACTGGCGGTATATTACCAGGTGTGCGGCCATGGCCAGTGACACCTTGTGTCAGTGATGTCCCTCTGTGTATGGGCATGGCCGTTGACATCCTGTATTGCCATGGTGGTCACCAGGCAACGGATTTCCGTCTTCAACGTCAGGATGGATGCCTACCGAGTACACACTGGGTGACTATCTGGAAGGGTGTACTGTCTGTGGTGCGTACTGTGAATATGTATTGTTGTTGTAGTGCTCCATACATGTATAGTTGCCCCAAGTACACCACTGCCGTGTGGTTGTATACGTCTACCGTGGGACAGTACTATGTCTGATCGTACACTCTCTATACAATCCCTGCTGGCGTCCTGGCATTTGCGGATGTTGACACGCATGTAGAAGAATGCCTGTGGGACTGCTGTGTTTAGTAATCTCGGTAGCGCGTTCTGTAAATGCGTCATGCTGTAGTGTGATATGGTGGTTAGGTGTAAGTTCGATTCCCAGCCCTGCCAAGTGTGTGTGTGTGTGTGTGTGTGTGTGCGCATGCTCCCGTTTGCCTGGGGACTCAGGTTATGCTTTTAGATGCTTCGCACCACAGATATATCCTGCTGACGTCTTTGCCTTTGCAGATGTTGACACGCACCTAGAAGAATGCCTGTGGGTCTGCTGTGTTTAGTAATCTCGGTAGCGCATTCTGTAAATGAGTCATGCTGTAGTGTGTTAGGGTAGTTAGGTGTACATTCGATTCCCAGCCCTGCCGAGTGTGTGTGTGTGTGTGTGTGTGTGTGTGTGTGTGTGTGTGTGTGTGTGTGTGCTCCCGTCTGCCTGGGGACTCAGGTTACGCTTTTAGATGCTTCACACCACAGATATATCCTGCTGGCGTCATTGCCTTTTGGGATGTCGACCACAGCACCTAGAGATGCCTGTGGGACTGCTGTGTTTAGTAATCTCGGTAGCGCGTTCTGTAAATGCGTCATGCTGTAGTGTGATAGGGTAGTTAGGTGTAAGTTCAATTCCCAGCCCTGCCAAGTGTGTGTGTGTGTGTGTGTGTGTGTGTGTGTGTGTGTGTGTGTGTGTGCGCATGCTCCCGTCCGCCTGGGGACTCAGGTTATGCTTTTAGATGCTTTACACTACAGATATATCCTGCTGACGTCTTTGCCTTTGCGGATGTTGACACACACCTAGAAGAATGCCTGTGGATCTGCTGTCTTTAGTAATCTCGGTAGCGCGTTCTGTAAATGCGTCATGCTGTAGTGTGTTAGGGTAGTTAGGTGTACGTTCGATTCCCAGCCCTGCCAAGTGTGTGTGTGTGTGTGTGTGTGTGTGTGTGTGTGTGCGCATGCGCATGCTCCCGTCCGCCTGGGGACTCAGGTTATGCTTTTAGACGCGTCACACCACAGATATATCCTGCTGACGTCTTTGCCTTTGCGGATGTCAACATGCACCTAGAAGGACAGGATGCCTGTGGGACTGCTGTGTTTAGTAATCTTGGTAAGCGGCGTTCTGTAAATAAAATTCATGCTGTAGTGTGATAGGGTAGTTAGGTGTAAGTTTGATTCCCAGCCCTTGCCAAGTGTGTGTGTGTGTGTTTGGTTTTTTTTTTTTTTGTTTGTTGTGTTTTTTGTTCCTTTCTTCCGCCTGGGGCTGGTTTCTTTTAAATGTTCACACAAAAGGGGGTTATTCCCGTGGGTTTTCCTTTATATCAATATAAAATTTATTTTTTAGTAATTTAATTTTTTGAAACTCTGCTTTGTGGAAGGGATTAGGTTTTCGTTTCCCCCCTCCAAAGGGGGTTTTTTTGTGTGTGTTGGGGTTTTGGGGTTTCCCCAGGGGTTTCATGCAACATCATTGCTTTTACCATTTTTCCTACCATTTTCATCTAGCGGGGTTTTGCCTTTTTTGCGTGTCTGGGGTGGGGTATGCCCCCTTTATTTTAAAAATCACCCCATAGGTCTTCATTTTAATGCTTTTTTTGTGTGTAGTGGGTTAGTTCTGCCCAACCCTGGCCAGTGTTGTGTTTTACCAAAATTTTATTTTGTATAATATTAAAAAATTAAAATTTTAATATATAAATAATATTTTATTTTTTTTTGCCCAAAAATGGTTTTGCATTAAAATTTACTTTTCTGACAATTTGGTGCCAAAACCAATGGGTATTTTTCAAATTTTCAAATTTTTCAAATGGTTTTCTGGTTTTTTAAAAATATACAGGCCCTTTGTGTAAAACTTCAGGGGAAATTTCCTTTTACTTCAAATTTTTAAACCCTTTCACAACCCTTATGGGGGATCAAGGCCACTTTTCCATTAATTTATTTGGGCCCCCTTTTTTTCCCCGGCCCCCTGGTTTCCCATTTTCATCAGTTTGTAGGGGGAAGCCCTATAGGTACTTTAGTAGGGGCTGGCTTTTTAAATTTTACATGCAGACAACCCCGGGGAAAATTTTTTTTGAATTCCTTACTTTTTCCCCGGGCTTTTCATTACCTTTGCTTTTCTTTCGTATAATTTTCTGTTTTTCACCTGTTCTTTCTTCTACCCTTTCCCCCTTTTCCCAGGCAAAATTTTTGGGCAAACCTTAACCCCAATGGGGGACATTTTGGGGCCGTTTTACCTTTGCTCTTGTTTAAAATTTTTCAAATAATGGTTTTGGAAAATTTTGGAAGGCTTTTTTTTAAGGTTTGGTTGTTTAAACTACATTTTTGTCAAATTTTTTCATAAAATTATTCCGGAATTTCAAAGGGCTGATTTTTGGGGAACAAAAACCCCTTTGACAGAAATTGCCACACTGTTTATTTTGACAGTTTTCCGGGTATGTTTCTTTTAAAATTCCTTTTTTGAAACCAATAAAACTGTATGGGGCCCCCCAACCCCCAAAGGCCCTTACCAATTTTATTTTTGGAAAAGGGCAACCCACAAGGGTTTTTCCCAAAACCAGGCCCCCTGCTTTTCCCATTAATTTATCCCCAATCCCCGTACCCATTCCGTTTTGCTTTTTTGTGTGGAGAACATTGGGGGTCCCCCTTCGGTACATTCATGCCCCTAAACACATTTCTTTTGGTCTTTAACCTTTCCACTTTGACTTTCACAAGGGCACTTGTATTCAATTTTTTGGGGGTTTCAAAGGAACCCTTTCATGTTTTGTAAAATTTTCCCGGGTGTCCCTTTTTTCCAATGGTTTCCCCCTTTATTTACCTTTTTTCTGTTTGTATTTTGGACAGGTTTTTTTCATACCCCAACCGGACAATTTTGGGTAAACATTTTACCTTTTTCGTTCATTTTCATAATTTGCCTTTTGGTTTACCCGGGAAGGATTTCAATTTCTTTTAAAATACCTACCTTTCCATGTCAGATTTAAAATAACCCTCTTTTTCTTCATTTTTTTCCCGGCTAGGAATTTATCAATTTTTTGACTTTGTTGGGGAAAAATCAAATTAGGTTCCCTATTTGTATTTCCCCCGTTTTTCTATCCCTTTCATGTTTTTCTGGACAAGGGGTTTTTCCCAGGGAATGGGTTTCCCTCCCTTTTTTTGGTTTTTAAACGGGGCCCTTTCCATGATAATCGGGCCTTCATTTTTTATGTTAGGGCCCCCAAAATATTCCCAAAAATGGTTTACAATTTTAATAAAAGGTTTGGGGGCCCCATTTTGAGAAATTTTTACGTGTGGTTTACCCAAACCCCCCGGGCACCTTTTAATTTTAAAAATTTGCCAAAACAACACCTTTAAAGGGATTTCTGCATTTTTCCCATGATTCCCTTGGGCAATCCAAAAAGTACCCTTTCCTGTTTAAAATTGGGGGTACCCCCAAAATTTAGCACATATGCCTCCCCACTTCCTTCCCGGATTCCCTTCCCCCCGTAAAAACATTCTATTAAAACATTTATTCCCTTGGCCCCCCTTTTTTACTGGGGTTTCAGAAAAAGGGGTTTTTATCCCTTTTCTGAGGGCATTTTTGGTCTGGGGGGGTTGCCCCTGGGAATAATTTTGGGGTTTTGCAATGGGAACCATTGGCAAGGGTTTAAAATTTTGAACTTTTACCCGTATTTTGGCCCCAAAGGTTTGGGAAACAAGTTTTTTCCCCTTTGGTGCATTTTGGGGGGGTTTTTACCCATATTACTATGGGGGCCCTTAAATTTATTTACCTTTTTCATTATAAGGGGAAAATTTTTTTGTTGTGATACAATTTTCATTTTACATTCACAAATTTGGGTTTGGTTTTTCCCGTGGATTTTGGGACCATATTATCTTTACCCAACCCAAAATTTCCCTTTCAGATTGGGGGGAAAGGGAAATTTTTAACTGTTTCCTTCCCTTTAACTTTGTGTTTTTATAATTTTTTTGTCTATTTTGGGAATGTAGTGGGATTTTTTTAAAGCTTTTGGGAAAAATTTTCCGGCAAGAGGTTTCAGGACATGATAAAACCCCCGGAAACCTGCTACTGGGCAAGTTATTCAACCCTTTTTGTTTGTTCTGGCCCCATATCCTTGGGGTTTTTCCCCGGACCTGGGGCCTTTTTGGGGTTTTAACTTTCGGGGTTAACCCTTTGAAAGCCCTTTATAATAAGTTTAAACAGGATTATTTCCTTTCTTGACCGATCACACAGCCACCCTTGGGTTTCCCTTTGTTTTACCCCCGTTTTAAAAATTGTGTCCCTTTCCCCTTTCATTGTTGACCGTAACCCCTTTCAAAACTGGATTTTCCGGTTTTTTTGGACTGGTGTGAAACCACGTTCCCTTTTTTCCGTATTTTTTTTAAAAAAGCCTTTATTTCCTTTACGGGATTTTTTCCCCGGGTGTGGGAAAGGGACTTCTTCACCCCTTTGGGCGGGATGCGAAACAGTAATTCTGTTCTTTTGCCTATTGTATGCTTTGTACCTTTTTTCAAAATATGGGCCTTCCCCGTTCACTTCAAAACAGGGCATATTCCCCGCCGGAAACGGTACCCCCACATTTACATTTTGTTTTGCGGGGGCCCCACCCCGCCCTTTTTTAATATGGATTGCGAAACCCCGGGGATATTTGGGGGGCCCTTCACAAGGGGTTTTTTTTTGGGGCGGGTTTCATGTAGGTCTGGGAATGGGGGTTTTGGCCTGGGGAAATTAAATTCCCCCGGCCAGAAATGTCAGGGTTGGGAACTTTTGGCAAACATTTTCCCCATTTAACATTTTACCCTGGGGGTTTTAAAAAATTTTTGGACCTTCCCCGGAAAAAAATTTAAAATTTTTTGGCTTTAAAAAAATGGGGGGGGTTTTAAAATCCCAAAAAAAATGGGGGTTCCCATTCCATTTTACAATTTCCTTTTTCATTTAGGGGGGGGTTTTTTGCTTGGAAAAAGTTTTGGGGGACGGGTTTATTTGGGGGCTTCCTGTTATGGGGGGGTTTTTTATGTGGATATGTGGACCCCTTTTCCCTGGTTTTTTTGAGGGCCAAAAATTCCAAACCCCAAAATGTGGGGAAGGGGAGGGACAATTTTAAAATTTTTACAACTTTAAAATGAAAACATAGGGTTTTGGGGGTTTGTTTCCATGGCCCCTTTCTTTCAGGATGTGGGTTTTTTTTAAAGCCATTACCCCCTGGCCCCCCCAATCCCACCTTTTCGGCAAGAACAGGGTTGTTAGGGACCAACCCATCCAAAACCCCTTTACTGCAAATTTTCTACATTTGGGGTCAACCCCTTTTGTTTTTGGGCCTGGCACAGGCCCGAGTGGCCCTTAGGGACAGGTGTCAGGGCGGTTTTTGGCAGCCCGTTTTTTTCAATTATACCCCACAAACCAGGCCCCAAAATTCATTTTGTTATTAGTTTATCCACCCTTTTGGAAAATATTTGGGTTCACCGATACTTCCCCAGACCCTTTGGCTCTTATACCTTTTTTTTTCCTCTACCTTCCCCTTTTCCGACTTTGTGGGCAACCCCCCACTTGGACTTTTTATTTTCATTGGTTTTAAAATTTCAGTAAAAATTTTTACCCCCAAACCCTGGATTTGGGAGTCTTAAAATTTGCCAACAAGTTTGCTTTTGATTTCCTGGCTTATTCCTTTTTTACTTTTGTATTTTAAAAAACCTTTTAAACATTAAAGAGGGTTTATTTCCTTGTTTGCCTTTGGAGTTTTCTTTCCCCGGCCTCCGGGTGGTACTGGGCAAATTTTTCCCCGGGGGACTTTCCCGGGGACTCAACTGCCCCCCTACATTTTTTAATTTTTTCGCTATCTTTGATTATTTACCTGTGTTTCCCTTTTTCACTTTTTTAGGGGCAGGCTCCTTTTTAGGGTATTACTCCCTTGTGGGTATGGTTTGGCAACCCCGCACACATATATCCCCCACATTTTTCCGGGGTTTTTGTTAATTGGGCCTTCCCCACCCTTTGCCCTTTCCCCCCTTATGGGTGCGGTAATTTTTCCCATTTTTGGGGGGGGACCCGTGCATAGGGGAAGGGTTTTTACCTGGGTTAAATTTATGTTGGGCCACCAGGTTTTTTGGCATTTTTTCTTGGGGCCTGTTTTTCCCTTTGATTTGTGTTTGTTCTTCATTTTCGTTTAACACTTCTCTTTTAACGGTTTATTTCCCGGAAGGGGTATTCCCGAAAATTACCTTCCCCCGGGAAACTATTAAAGTTTTTGGGTTTTTTGAAAATTGCAGGTTTTAACTTTTTGGGGAAAACATGGTTTCCCATCCACATGGCCCGGGGGGCAATCCTTATTTAAAATGTAGGGGGGGTATTTCTTTTCCCCGGGCCCCAAATTCCGCCTTTCGGGTTTTAAATTTTGGGGGCGTTTCTTTTTTATGGGGGTGGGTTGTGTGATGTGGAAATATGGGTACCCATTAAAAACCCTTTTTTCATTTGTTATGGCCCCCGTTCCCCAGGGAAATGTTTTATGTGGTTTTCCAAAATCTATACAATTTTTTTTATGCAAATTTAAAGTTTTTTAGTTTTATTGTTTCTTTCACTAGGCCCTTTTGCCCCGGGGGTTTTTAAAATGCCCATGTGTTTTTGTTTAAAAGGGCCAAAAAATTACCGTTCCCAAATCTGGTTCCCCTTTTCTGATGACACAGTTCCCCCTTTTTTTAATTTTCCCTTCCCCCCTTTTACATGCAAATTACCCAAATGTAGTCCCCTTTTTTGGGGCCCTGACCCAATAGAAAATTGGGGCCCGCCCAAAGGGTTGGGAACCTTTTTGGGGGTTTGGAACTACCCTCCAGTTTTTTCCCAAAGTGCTTTAACCTTTTTCCCTGGTCCGATATTTATTTTTCATTACTTGGTTTGGGATCCCGGGGAAATACCCGGGGTTTCTTGAATAACTAAATTTCTTTACCGAAAAAGACTTGGTTGGGACCCTTTTTCCCCTTTTTGGGAGGACCCTTTTGTGGTTTTCCCGCTTTCCTTCCAAAATACCAAAAAGGGGCAATTTTCCCCCCAACAGGGGCTTAAGGGGTATGGGTTTTAATTTTCCTTGGACGGGTGTAAACCCCTTTGGGTGGAAAAATTTTTTTTTCCCCCCCTTTCCCCCAAAATGGGGGGCAAATAGAACCCTTCAAATTTCCCCATTCTAACTTTTTATCTTGGGGGCTTTCAGTGGTTTTTTTTTTGGGTTTTACATTTTTGGCATTTAGTTTGGAGAAAAACGGTTTTTCCCCTTTCATGACCTTTTTTAGGGGTTTATTCCCTTTTATCCCCTTGGGACCATTTGCCCGTTTCTGCTTTTGTCAGGACACCCTCCCTTTTTTTTAAAATTGGAAAAATGGGAAAAAGGGGTTTTTTAGGCGATTGGGGGGCAACTTTTTCCCTTTAGCCCACATTGTCCAGGTTTTAACTTTTTTTGGGGGCCCGTTTTTTTGTGTTTCAACCCATCCTTTTTTGTGGGAAAAAGGGTTTTCCCTTTTGTTTTGCTTTTTAATCCCCGGGGGGGTATTTTTGGGCCTTTCCAAATCCCCTACTTTTACTCTTTCCCCCTGGGGTTTTTTTGTTTTGGCAACCCTTTGGGAATTTTTGCCCTTTTCCCCAAAATTTGGGTCAAAACCCGGGGGCCCCTTTTCCTTTTTGGTTTAAAGTTCCTTTTCCTGGCGCCAGGGATAAAAAGTTTTTTTCCCCGGGTTCTTAAACCTTTTGGGGGGGACCACGGGGAGCATTTTTTTGGGCATTTTCCCAAAAAGGGGGAAAGGGAAATGTTTTTATGTGTTTTTGGGGTTTGCTTCTTATTTTTTGTTCACCCCCGGGAACCTATCCCCTTTATGCTTTGTTTTCGTTTCGGTTTTCCCCGGACACTGAAGACGGAAAATTACTTTAGGGGATAATATTTAATTTTTGTTGAAAAAACATTGGGAAAACCCCCCTTAAAGTTGGCCCCTGGATTGGGTTTCCTTTTGGGGGCTTCCCAAAGCCCAAAAAGCTAGGCGCATATATTTTTACACCCCGGCGGGCAAGGTTACACCCTTGGCCGGTTTCAAAAGGGAAAAAGAACAAAAAAATTTTTTATTTTTTTAAGGGAGGTGTTTAAAGGTGACTGCAAAATTTTAAAAGGCCAAAAGTTTAAAATACTTTAAAAATTAATTTCCTCAGTTCATTGGCCCAACCAGGTTTTAAAAATTTTAATAAAATTTGAAAAACTTGTAAAGGTAGTGCCTTTCCTTATACTAGTTTTTGGGGTTTGCCCTAAATTTGGGTTTGTATTTAATTTTTTAAAAAAAATCATAAACCCTTTAAAATTGCTCTAAAATTGGGTTCGGTCCCTAATCAAACCCAATGCCCCAAAAAGGAAAAGCCAAAAACCCCGAGGTAATGTTTTCACCAGGGCGTTAGGGGGTGGAGGGGGACAAAAATTTCCATTGGGGGGCACAAAGGAAGAAAGGGAAATTTTAAAAAGTTTCATTTTTTCCTTTAAAGTGAGGGGGGTTTTTCAAAGGTTGGGGGGGAAAGGGACAAAGAACCCCAAAGTAAAAAAACTGGTTTAAAAAAAATTTGATCCTTTCCCGTAAAAAACTTGGGGGAACCGAACCAGGTTTTCTTTTTAAGAAAAGTTTGAAAATCCTTGCCCAAAAAAGGAAAGGCCCACTCTAGTAGAAAGAGGGTTCCCCGAAAAGAAGGGCCTTTCCTGGAAAATTTAAAAAAAGGAAAAAACCCTTTTTAAAAAAAAAAGAAAAACCCCTATCACCCAAAAAAAAAAAAAAAACATAAGACCCCCCCCCCCCCCCCCAAAAAAAGAAAAAACTAAAAGGAAAATTGCCAAAAGAAAACCAAAATAAACCCTTGGAAATTCCAAAAAATTTTCTAAAAATCTTAGTCTTAAAAACCCCAAAATAAAACCCCTTGGAAAAAATTTTTGGGCCCCTATTCCAAAAAAATTTTCCAAAAAGGGCTTGCCAAAAACCATTTTGGGGGTCATCCAGGCAACGGATTTCCGTCTTCAACGTCAGGATGGATGCCTACCGAGTACACATTGGGTGACTATCTGGAAGGGTGTACTGTCTGTGGTGCGTACTGTGTCTATGTATTGTTGTAGTGCTCCATACATGTATAGTTGCCCCGAGTTCACCACTGCCGTGTGGTTGTATACATCTACCGTGGGACAGTACTATGTCTGATCGTACATTCTCTATACAATCCCTGCCGGCGTCCTGGCATTTGCGGATGTTGACACTCACCTAGAAGAATGCCTGTGGGACTGCTGTGTTTAGTAATCTCGGTTGCGTGTTCTGTAAATGTGTCATGCTGTAGTGTGATAGGGTAGTTAGGTGTAAGTTCGATTCCCAGCCCTGCTAAGTGTGTGTGTGTGTGTGTGTGTGTGTGTGTGTGTGTGTGTGTGTGTGTGTGTGTGTGTGTGTGTGTGTTTGCATGCTCCCGTCCACCTGGGGACTCAGGTTATGCTTTTAGATGCTGCACACCACAGATATATCCTGCTGACGTCTTTGCCTTTGCGGATGTTGACACGCACCTAGAAGAATGCCTGTGGGTCTGCTGTGTTTAGTAATCTCGGTAGCACGTTCTGTAAATGCGTCATGCTGTAGTGTGATAGGGTAGTTAGGTGTCAGTTCGATTCCCAGCCCTGCCAAGTGTGTGTGTGTGTGTGTGTATGTTTGTGTGTGTGTGTGTGTGTGTGTGCGTGTGTGTGTGTGTGTGTGTGCCTCCGTCGCCTGGGGACTCAGGTTATGCTTTTAGACACTTCACACCACAGATATATCCTGCTGCGTCTTTGCCTTTGTGGATGTCACGCACCTAGAAGATGCCTGTGGGACTGCTGTGTTTAGTAATCTTGGTAGCGTTCTGTAAATGCGTCATGCTGTAGTGTGATAGGGTAGTTAGTGTAAGTTCGATTCCCAGCCCTGCCAAGTGTGTGTGTGTGTGTGTGTGTGTGTGTGTGTGTGTGTGTGTGTGTGTGTGTGTGTGTGTGTGTGTGTGTACGCATGCTCTCGTCCACCTGAAGACTCAGGTTATGCTTTTAGATGCTCGCCCACAGATATATCCTGCTGACGTCTTTGCCTTTGCCGATGTTGACACACACCTAGAAGAATGCCTGTGGGTCTGCTGTGTTTAGTAATCTTGGTAGCACGTTCTGTAAATGCTTCATGCTGTAGTGTGTTATGGTAGTTAGGTGTACGTTCGATTCCCAGCCCTGCCAAGTGTGTGTGTGTGTGTGTGTGTGCATGCTCCCGTCCGCCTGGGGACTCAGGTTATGCTTTTAGACGCTTCACACCACAGATATATCCTGCTGTCGTCTTTGCCTTTGCGGATGTCAACACGCACCTAGAAGGATGTCTGTGGGACTGCTGTGTTTAGTAATCTCGGTAGCGCGTTCTGTAAATGCGTCATGCTGTAGTGTGTTAGGGTAGTTAGGTGTACGTTCGATTCACAGCCCTGTCAAGTGTGTGTGTGTGTGTGTGTGTGTGTGTGTGTGTGTGTGTGTGTGTGTGTGCGCATGCTCCCGTCCGCCTGGGGACTCAGGTTATGCTTTTAAATGCTTCACACCGCAGATATATCCTGCTGACGTCTTTGCCTTTGCGGATGTCGACATGCACCTAGAAGGATGCCTGTGGGACTGCTGTGTTTAGTAATCTCGGTAGCGCGTTCTGTAAATGCGTCATGCTGTAGTGTGATAGGGTAGTTAGGTGTAAGTTCGATTTCCAGCCCTGCCAAATGTGTGTGTGTGTGTGTGTGTGTGTTTCCAGCTGCATGACAACAGTACATTGCTTTTACAGTATTCACTCACCATAACATCTATGCGGCGTTTTTGCCTTTGATGCCGCTGTCTACAGGCTAGACGTATGCCTGTGTGATTTCCATGATCTACTACTCACGGTTGCACGTTCTATCACTGCATAATGCTGTTGTGTGGTACAGTGGTTACGTTCGTGTTCTGCTCACAACCCTGCCACGTGTGTGTGTATGTCTGTATCTATATATATATATGTATATATATATATATATATATATATATATATATATATATATATATTTTTTTTTTATTTTTTTTTTCTGCCCATAACTCTGCTCTTGCATGGACAGCTGACTGTTTCATGTATCGCATATTTGCATAGCTTTCACATACCAATAGGGTATGTTGCAAATCTCAACATTGTCCGTGCAATGTTAGGTTACGGTGTTACACCTTACAGGCATTTGCTGTATAGCTTGGCAGACATCTATCCTTGCTGTACTCTCACTCTACTCGTACATGCCGGAGGCTTCATGTATCATGGCCTAGCTTTGCTATGTATATGTCTATTTGTGCTGTGTGCATGGCTGTGGGTATGTCCCACTATCATCAGTTGTAAAGGTGACAGCCCTATAGGTACTTCATGTAGACTGCTGTGTCATTTGACATGTCAGCACATACCTGTGGACAGTACTGAATGTCCTATTGCAGCGCTTTTCATACCTTCTGCGTTATCTTGCAGTCGATAATGCTGTTTCCTCACACATGTATCAGTTTCTGATCATACCACTCCACCTCCTAGAGCAAACATCTGGACAAAGCCTTAACTGATAGTGGGACACATAGGGGCAGTATTTACATATTGCTCTTACAAACGTAGATAGTTGACACAATAATAGGTTTTGCATTAGTATGACTTTTCTGATGGATTTGGTGTCTTAAACTCACATGTTTGTCATTATTTCATGACTTCAGTTCTCAGGAATTTGCAGAATGGTACTGATTTTCGTGGAACACACCAAACATATGAGGCAGAACTCTGCACATTCTGTGTAGTTCTGTACAGTTCGAGTATGTGTCTGATACAAGATATCAACTTTCTGACACCAATACACACACTGTATGGTGGCATCACAGGCCACATGCCATTACATTTATATTGCAGGACACACCCACCCAGAGGGTTGTATTCCTCACACAGGCCAACAGCTGCTTATCCACATTAATTAGTCTATCATGTACCATGTATGTAGCTGGTATTTGCTTTCTGTCAGTGGCAGAGCTCACATCAGTATGGGGACTGGACATTGTACGGTGACACTGCATGACACCCTGAGGGACACATTTCTTTTGAGTCTATTATCCTTCCACATTGACTTTCACAGGGCATACGTTGTCATTCACATTTGTCGGTACATGCATGACTTGTACATGTTTTGTCATTTGTCCTGATGTCTTTCTTCTCACCTGTCCACCTAGTATCACTAGTTCTGTACATGTATTTTGGACAGGTTACCTTCATACCCTAACCTGTACACATTATGGGTAAACGGCCTGATGTTTGACCTTTGCTCTTGTTACATTTGTCATAGTAATGTGCCTTTCTGGTAAATTACTGGCAAGGCATTACGAACTGTGCGGTTAGATAATAGTGACTGACATTTCTATGTCATGATTAGTAACACTCATAACATTTATTCCTGGCCAGTATTCTATCAACGTTCTGACTTTGTCTGGGGTATATCTAATATAGTCCCTATTTGTATTTCATGTACTATGCCTTAGTGCAGCTGTCTTATTCTGACAGTTTGCCAGGTATAGTTACCATCTTGGTCGTAAACATGTCCATCCATGATAATCCCTACATGACACTGATATAGGGCCCTACATATTCCCACAATGGTTTACGCAATATCCAGTGGATGGTTTCCCCCATTATTGAGAATATAGGCGTGTGCTATACCCACATCACTCCCACGGGGCGGACCTAATAAATCTCTGCCAAACAACACCTAGGCCCATTTCTGCATACCCATGATTCTCATACCTGACACCCCTCCACAGTACCCATTGCACATGTTTAATGTGAGCGGTACTAAAGTGTGGAGACACTTATATGCACTCCCCACTCTCCGGATATCAGTTCATACGTCATACATTCTATCAACACATGTGTCATTACCCTTGCACCTGCTACTGTTGCACATACAGCTATATCGTACTTGCTGAGGTCATTTATTTTGCGTCAATGACGGTTGACACTACGTATGGATCAATTTTTGGGGTCCTGCAATGGAAACCTATATGCATGTTTAAAGTGTAGAACTTGCTGGACTGTCACTTTCTGGCCAATGGTTTGGAAAGCAACGGTTTATTCACCTTTCGTGCATGTCTGTTTGTCTACCCATATTAGCAATGCCGTGGCCTATTTATGTACATATGCCATATCTATGGGACATATGTTTGTTGTGTATACATATATACATGTACAGTCCTCATTTCATAATTTGCTTTGGTTTACGTCTGTGGATTATGTGTATACACATATATCTATATCCATACCATACCTTTCCACTGTACAGATTGTCGCAGAATGTACAGCTGGTTGCCTCTTTATCTTCAGTGTGCTTTTCATAACCTTGTGTCTATCTGGCAATGTAGTGGCATTTCATTAAAGACTTACGTTGGGAAATACTGGCAAGCAGTTCAGGTTACGACTGCATACCCTTCAGAGAATCCATGCTACTGACACACCCGTTATTCTATCCACTTTCTATGTTTGTTCTGGCACATATCTGGGGTTTGTCCCTATTTGTACCAGTAGTTTGCATGCCTTTGTCCGGTTTCATACTTTACGGGGTTAACAGGTTTGAGCCATGTATAACTAACGTGGGGGAAACAGCATTCATTTACTATGCTGTGAGCAGATCACACACGCACAGGCGCACTTGCATTTACATGTTGTGGGTTACATATGTTTAATAAAGTGTGCTTGCGGCCTTTCATATGTCTGACCGTAACACTTACTTATCTGTAGTCCGGTTTACACTGGTGTGAAACACACGGTTCACCTTACGTATTTAATGTGTGTACAGCAACGCATTCATTACACTTTACAGGGATATCTGCAGTGGTGTAGGTCAACCGGGACTGCATTCACGTTGGACAGATGCGAAACAGTATTCTGTTGCTGTTCTGCCTCATTGATATGCATACCCATAGTACTTAGCTACATCAACATATGCCTCACCGCTTCACTTACAACACAGGCATCCATTCCCTGCTGTAAAAAGCGGTACTACATATTACACATTCCTACTGCTGCCAGACCCCAGCTGCATTGTTAATCACCTACGAGGATATGCAGAACACCAGGGCATATATAGTGGTATCACATACTGCGTTTCTGATTGTCAGGGGTGTTCATGTGTAGTGATCTAGGTATGGGCTTGTCAGCCTGGTGAACTGAACTTCCTGGCGGTTCAAATGTCAGATGAAGCATGTGGACAGGGAATCTCCACTATTATGAACATTTTACCTGTATTTATAGACACATGTGTTTGGGCACCTATCAGGAGCTTATTCTGATGGCTGGCCACATGTATGGGTGGGGTTGTTGCGATCCATACTCCCGCACTGTGGGGGTTCCCATTCACACATTTGACTATTACCTGTATTCATTCATACGAGGGGATTATTTGCTTGGACATGTTGTGACTACGGGTATGCAGTTGTACACATTACACAAGATGTCATGGCTTGTTACTGTGCATATGTATGCGGACCATACCTCTCGACCTCTTTGAGCAACAAATCTGCGCAAACCCTACATGATGGGAGAGTAAAGAGGGACACATTTTAACTAGTTTCCTTACAAACTTATAGCGTTGATAGAGAATGCTATAGGTTTGCATTGTCGCGGCCCTTCTGCCGCGGGATGTGGAGTGCTATACTTAATGCTCATTATTTGGCGTCAATCCACACCTATTTACCCGGACAGAAGCAGGTTGTCAGAGGCACACAACACTGTAGTAACACTCAGCCCATTCTGCAAATATCTGGACAGTTGAGTGATATAGATGCAGAACCTCTGTAATATGCTGTTGTGTTCTGGCACAGCAGTGGCTGGAAACGTGGGACAGATGTCAGGGCGTGCTGGCAGACAGTTGGAACAGAACTTCATACTCCGGACATTAATGCCATTGTGCAAACTGTCATTCTATGATATATCTATGTTTATCCATCCATGGATATATTCCTGCTGCACCTGTTATACATTCTACAGATCTCACTCCTCCTGAGCTCTCATACTCCTGCTCCTCTCTACCCTTCAGCTTAACCAGACTTAGCTGACACTCACTTGACTCCCAGTATGTCATTTATTTGTACATTTCAGTATTACCACTACAAACTCTGGATTTGCACTGTCTTATTATGCACATACTATGCATGTGTATTTCTGACTGTATACCTTTTACTCTTGTATTTTACCTTTAACATTATGTAGTCTTTATTTGCCTTGTTGCTTGTAGACTTTTCTACCCAGGCCTCGCTATTACTGGGCACTTCTTAAGCCCAGTGGACTTCCAGAACCTCCAGACTGCACATACATGAATAACTTCTAACAGCTATCTTTGCATATTATACCTGCTGTTGTACACCTTTGTCTCACTTGTAGTCGCGACTCTGTCCGGATATCCCAAGCTCACACAGGTTGTCAGGTGTTATGGTCAGTCCGCGTAGCACACACTAGGTATCCCTCACACTTCATCAGGGTTCTCCTGTTAATGTGGTGTCTTCCTCACCCTTCTGCCATTTGCCACTCCTGCGGTGTGCGATATATATTCTCCATGTTTGTGTGTGGGGACCGTGCATCGGGAAGGTTTTTATCCTGGGTACTGGGTTATGCGCGACCACTCCAGGTCTGGACGGTGTCTTTGGACTCTATTACTTCGTTATGACTTGTGTGGAACAATATGTACAGGATTGGACCATCTTGTCGTCATACACATTCTACTATTTACACAGGTTACTTATCCCGTAGGGATATTCCCAGAAAGTGGACCATTCCACACAAGAAACAATATTGGAAATGTATTTTGGCTTTATGAAAATGTGCAGGGTGTTGTTTAACATGCAGGGAATACATGGTTTGCTATCCTGGCACTGCCTAGGGTGACAATACCTACTACATATCGTAGGGAGATTAGGTACATGTGGCTGTGTGTCTGCAGGACCAGTGGGCCGCGTCTGGGTGGATTTGGTGGGCGTTCTGTTATGGGGCTGGGTTGTGTGATGTGGAGGGTATGCTAGGTAGCCCATTAGCCAAGCCAGGTGTGTTTTCATTTGTTATGGCGGTTCCATGGGACCAACCTGTGGGTATGTGGCGGTGACATATCTGCCATTTTGATCGCACATTTACATGATACATATGTTTGTGGAAGTTGTGTTCTACACTATAGCCTGTCTGCTTGTCTTGCAGCTGTTTCTCCATGTGCTTGTGTTTATGTCCACTTCACCGCTGCCCCCTCCTATATACCTCTGGTTCACCTTTTCTGCATCTACGACACGAGTATACGCCTTTGCGGGTTTACCATTACCCATCCACCCTCACATACAAATTACTCACATCCGATGGCTCACTACTTTTGTTGTTGGGCCATGACGCCCAACCAAGTAAGCACACTGGCTTTGCCCTACGGGTGTGGGGTACATTTATGGTTGTGTGGACTACCCTGCCATGTTTGCTTCCGATGCTATACCTCACACACATGGAATTTGCATACATACTTCACTTCGTTATAGTTGGTATACCGGGTACTACCGTTGACTGTATCACATACTAGTTTGGCTTCTACGGTGACTCGGAATTACGGACCTGTTGTGCTCATTAGGGGATGGCACCTTTTTCGAGGCTCAATCCATGCTAGTCCTTCCACATATCCGACTGTTGTGGACAGTACCTCTCCACAGTCTCTGATTGCTGTTTCCACCTTTTCAGTTGGCCCGCGATGTAACATTTGCAGTGGACACAACACATTTTCCACGCCCGACACACATACCCACAGTCAGTTGGCAGATGGGGCACCACAACTCTTGCCTATATCTAAGCTTTAGTCTTGTAGCATTTCAGTGACTTATTCTTTTTGTTATGACATTTTATACCATATCACATTAATGAAGAACAACTGTTTAATACCACTATTACATGACGTCTGAGGGATCAATTATGTCCTATGATCTCTGCATTTGCCATGTTTACATGCTTGTGTCAAGGACACATCACAACGCCTTGGTGCATAATACAAGCTGCAAAGTGGAAGGACAGGTGAGTATTCTTCCAGTAGATAGTACTTGGTCATACTGTTCCTTTCAGCCTACATGTGTCCTTATTGTTGTAGCTGTTTCTATGCTCTGATTCATTTACATGTGTATTCTATTCCCTATCACATTTGTTATGTGGGATACAGACATACCTTTTGTATGTGATATTACATCCCTTGTGGGATATGATTAGGTGCTTTAAGTCACTACATATCTACATTTCTCCTGTGTGCTTTATTTATGGACACATCTGCACATCTCTGTGCCCTCCCTCACGTATGGGTCAGCTGGTGACCCAGCCCTCTCCATTGGAGCTGGATGTACCTCCTGGCGGCGCCCTAGCATATGATATGTTTCACTTCCACATGGGTATAACTATAAACACTATGTTGGACCACAGGCACGCCCATTTTTCTGTCATTAGTTCAGGGTAGGGACCTGTTATTCCCTATCGTGCATTTTGTGTTTGCTTCTTCATTTTCTGTTCACGGGGACTATCTTGCATGCTTTGTATACGTTTTCAGTCTCCACGCGGACACTGATAGATCGCAGTATTACGAGGACTATACTATTCAGCAGTTTAGGTTGCTCATTGACGAAAAACCGACATTGACAAGCCTCCCTCCATAACTTTGAGTGCGCCCCCCATGCACTCGCGCACGTTTCCTATGCATGTGGCTGTGGTGGCTGCATGCCTTCATTAATATGCATATGGCACTACTACTCCCTTATACACATACGGCGGCGCAAACCTGACTAGCCGAGGCTTCATGAATCTGGGGGAGACAGTTGTACTTGTGTTATGGGAGGTGTGTAGATAGATGACTGTCAGTAAACTATGAGGTCCATCCCAGCTCTGAAAATACATTTATAATTACATAATCATCAGTGTCATGCTACACCAGTTACACAGATAATAGATATGACATCATGTGTATGCTCAGTCAGCCTGCTATACATAGTTTTTGTTATGCATAATTATGTTTGTATTTAATTTTTGTGAAAAAAATACAGTGGGAAACCCTTAATAAAGTTAGCGCTCTGGCTCAGTTGGGTTCTGGTCATGAACTCACACCTAATGCCACAAGGAAAGCTAGGCAACGGAGTATATGTTTTTACACTCCAGTGCTGTCTAGAGTGCAGATGAATCTTGCTTGTGCCACTTGTATGTTGCACAAAGGAAGAAAAAGCAAATAAAATAATTTCATTTTCCTTAAGCTTGATGAGCCGTGTTTACACACAGGTGAGCAATGCACAAAATGTAACAAGGCAATAGTGAATATATACTGTTAATACCCATTATGATCCTTCCTCAGTAAAATAACTACTGTGGAACCTGAACCATGGTTTAACTATATTATAGTACAGTTCTGCAAAATCTTGCCATAATGAGTACGGAAATGTCCTTGCCTTCACTGCTGCAGTACTGTTAACAGATGGGATTCCTGCCATAGAAGCCTGAGCGTCTGGCGTCTACTAATGACTACTTATTGATTTTAAAAGATACACCAAATATCACTCAAATGCTCCTTGCATTGCATAGGGCATAAAGTTGATGTTCAGGCCTACCATAATCAGAACTGAATGCCCCAGTAGGAACACAGTCCAAGAAACCCAAGAGGTAACCTGTACATCCATGAAGGCAAAAGATTAGGGGGATGGAGGGAGGCAGCAAATACTGCAGCAGTGAAGGCAAGGACATCTACCATTATGGTAAGATTTTACACAACTGTACTATGTCATTACATTCACTGCTGTAGTATTCATAATAGATGAGGGCTTTCCAAAGTTCAAGAGAAAACTTGGGAGGGAAACAGAAGAATCCCTAAGATGTCATGAGAAGAACTGCAGTAGCAAAAACCACCCCTAGCTCTAGAGATTACCATCCAACTTGTAGTGCTTGGTAAAAGGGGGTAATACTTTTAAAGTCCAGGTAGCTGCTTCAAGAACAAATTAATTATCTAATCCCATGACAAAGTGCCCAAAGCCACAGGTCTGATAGAATGAGCCTTAACTGAAGAAGGAAGGTTCTTGCCATGAAAAAGTTTAACAAAGTAAATAGCCTTAAAATCCAAAAGACATAGTTTGCATGGATACAGCAAGTTCAAAAGATCTAGGATGCAAAGAAACAAATAACTGATCAGATTTTCTAATAGTCTTAGTCTTATCAAAATAAACCCTAGTGCATAGGGTTTATTTAGCTACCTACTAGATTGCCGAAGGGAAAAAGTGGCAGTTAATAGACTGTATGGACTGCTTTGCCCTCATCAGTGGCTCTAGTGACTGTTTTGAAAAGTCAACCAGGTTTAAAGGCAGGATCTGCCCTTACAAAGCCGAACTGGGTGGGGTCAAGCATCTGTAGGTCCCCTATGTCTCTGTTTATGAGTTCCGTAATGATTCTTTCCATAGCTTTGCAGACCAGGCTAGTCAAGCTTATGGGGCGGTAGTTTCCAGGGTCTGTAGAGGCGCCCCCCTTATGGAGTGGGACCACTGTTGCTGTACGCCAGTGTTCAGGTACATATCCCGAAGTAAGGCTAAGGTTAAATAGCATTTTTATGTGTGGGTTTAGCTCCTCTTGGAGTTCACGTAACACGCACCCCGGGATACCGTCAGGTCCCATTGATGCTGTGTTTTTTGCTTTGTTTAGGGCGGTTCTCACTTGGACATCTGAGATGACAGGAAGATTACATTTAGCTGGGATAAGTATTTAATTTTTGTGAAAAAATACAGTGGGAAACCCTTAATAAAGTTAGTGCTCTGGCTCAGTTGGGTTCTGGTCATGAACTCACACCTAATGCCACAAGGAAAGCTAGGCAGCAGGTATATGTTTTACACTCAGTGCTGTCTAGAGTGCAGATGGATGCACATTGCCACTTGGCCTGTTTGCACAAAGGAAGAAGAAGCAAATAAAATGTTTCATTTTTTTCCTTAAGCAGTGAGCCGTGTTTACACACAGGTGAGCAATGCACAAATGTAACAGGCAATAGTGAATATATACTGTTAATACCCATTATGATCCTTCCTCAGTAAAAATAACTACTGTGGAACCTGAACCATGGTTTAACTATATTATAGTACAGTTCTGCAAAATCTTGCCATAATGGTAGATGTCCTTGCCTTCACTACTGCAGTACTGTTAACAGATGGGTTCCCTGCCATAGAAGCCTGAACGTCTGGCCAGTCTACTAATGACTACTTATTGATTTTAAAAGATACACCAAATATCACTCAAATGCTCCTTGCATTGCATAGGGCATAAAGTTGATGTTCAGGCCTACCATAATCAGAACTGAATGCTCCAGTAGGAACACAGTCCAAGAAACCCAAGAGGTAACCTGTACATCCATGAAGGCAAAAGATTAGGAGGATGGAGGGAGGCAGCAAATACTGCAGCAGTGAAGGCAAGGACATCTACCATTATGGTAAGATTTTGCACAACTGTACTATGTCCTTACATTCACTGCTGTAGTATTCATAATAGATGAGGGCTTTCCAAGGTTCAAGAGGAAACTTGGGAGGGAGAAGGCACAGAAGAATCCACTAAGATGTCATGAAGAACTGCAGTAGCAAAACCACCCCTAGCTCTAGAGATACCATCCAACTTGTAGTGCTTGGTAAAGGTATGCACAGAAGTCCAGGTAGCTGCTTCAAGAACAGAATTAGTATATAATCCATTGACAAAAGCGCCCAAAGAAGCCACAGCTCTAGTAGAATGAGCCTTAACTGAAGAAGGAAGGCTCTTGCCATGAAAAGTTTAACAAAAGGAAATAGCCTTAAAAATCCAAAAAGACATAGTTTGCATGGATACAGCAAGTTCCAAAGATCTAGGATGCAAAGAAACAAATAACTGATCAGATTTTCTAATAGTCTTAGTCTTATCCAAATAAACCCTGAGTTGCCTATTCACATCCAAAGTCTGCATCACCCTCTCACTGCAGATTGCCGACAAGGGAAAAAAGTAGGCAGATTAATAGACTGATTCAGTGAAAGCTCATTAACCACCTTAGGCATAAAAAGAGGGTTAGTGCACAAGAGCACCCTGTTCTTGTGAAAAAACAAAAAAAGGAGGACAAGCCATAAGAGCCTTCAGACGCCCATCTGGCAGAAGTAAGAGCTAACAAAAGAACAGTCTTCCAGGAACAATGTAGCAAGGAAACTGAAGTAGCAGGCTCAGAAGAAGCCTGAGTCAACTCCAAAACAAAATTAAGATCCCAGGGAAGAGGAACAGGTTTCATGGGAGGTCTAATATTAAGGACATATTTAAGAAATTGTTTCACCTTGAAGCTAAAGGAGAAGAAAAAGGCAGACAAGTAGAGATAGCTGATAAATGGGCCTTAACAGAAGAAAAGGCCAAACCAGCATTGAGCAACTCACACAAATAAGAGAGAACCTAAGGAACATCCACAGTAAGTGGGTCCAGGTTACAAGGGAGGCACCAAATAGAAAACTACTTCCATTTGGATAAGTAGGGTTTCCTAGTAGTAGGTTTCTTGGCCTCCTGCAGGACTTGTAGCATGTCCTCAGAAAAAAAAGGTGTCTGTGAGGAATCAAAATGTCAATTGAAGCATGGATAGATGGGGATGGATGAGAGATCCCATGTCTTGTGTGATGAGATCCACCCTGTGAGGTAATGTGATGATTGCCCCTAGCTAGATGCAGAAGTAGAGGGAACCAGTGCTGTCATGACCAAAAAGGTGTCATCAACAAGATTTTGGGAACTTCCTGTTGAATCATTAGCAGAACTTTTGGAATGAGAAGAAGGGGAAGGAATGCATAAAGAAACATCCCCTTCCAAGAAAATGAGAAGGCGTCCACCTTCCACACCAGGGGAACTGGGACTCTGGCACAAAACAGAGAAAGTTGTCTGTTCAGAGGGGAGACAAAAAGCTCCACTCGAGGAGTACCCCACTGGTGGATAATGTCCAGAAACACATCCCTGTGAAGCATCCAACATGGGACTGAGTTAAGGACCTGCTCAAAGTATCTGCTGCAGTGTTCTGTCTCGAACGGATATAAACTACCTGAAGAGTCACTTGATAGTTGACAATAAGATCCCATACCAGAAGTGCCAACTGACAAAGAAGATAAGATCTTGTTCCTCCCTGTTTGTTGATATACCATATCACTGTGGTATTGTCTGTGAACACCTTGAGAGGTCCTGGAAAGAAAAGAGGATGAAAAGCCTGAAGAGCCAGCAGAAAAGCTCTTATCTCTTTGTAATTGATGTGTTTGTTCTGCTCATGAGGCGACAGCACCCCCTGTAATTTTTAGGGAGCCAAATGTCATTCCCCATCTCATGTCTGAAGCATCTGTGAACAATTCCTGAGAAGGAAGAGGGGGATGAAAAAGGATACCTGGATTCAGAGACAACTGCTGAATCCACCAGTAAATTTCCTGTCTGAGACAAGGAAGAAGAGGAATCACAAAGTCTAGAGGATGTGCGTGTTGGAGCCACACTGACTTCAGAAACCAGTGAAACTTTCTCATGTGAAGTTTGGCCAGAGGGAGCATTGGAATGATGGAGGCCTTAAAACCCAGAGTTCTCAGAAACTCTCTGGCAGTTATGGAAGCCAGAGAAGAAGAGTTTGAAAGAAAGAAATGTGAGTTAAGGCCTTTGGAGGGGGCAGGGATGCAAGCATCAGCACTGCTGAATCCTGCAACCCAGAAAAACATGATTTTGAGAAGGAATCAGAGAAGACGTTTTGAACCCTAGGCTTTGAAGAAGGGAAATGGCAAAATGAAGATTTTGCAAAAGGGTCTCTGGAGAGGATGCCTTAATCAACAGGTCATCTAATTAAGGAAATATTTGGATCCCTCAAAGCCTGCAAAAAGCAATTACAGGACCAAGGCATTTGTTGAACACCTGTGGGGCAGTAGAAAGGCCAGAGGGCAATGCATAGAACTGAAAATGCCAGAAAGCAACAGAGAAAAATGCAAAAGCTTCCTGAAAAGAGGATGGATCAGAATATGGAGATAAGCATCCTTGAGATCCAGAGACACTATATAGGCCTGAAGGAGCAAAAGAGGAAACAGAATCTGAAGGACAGCATCCAAAAGGAAAACACTTTTAAAAAAGTGTTTAGATGAGAGAGACCTAGAATAGGCATCCAAGTCCCTTCTTTTCTGGACACTAGAAGCATCATGGAGTATAAACTTTTCCCCTTTGGGACACAGGCACCTCTTGAATAGTACCCTGAGTCAATATATTCTGAAGAACCTCTGAGAAAAAGAGAAGTTGTTCCCATGGAGGCTGAGTAATGCCCATAAAAGGAGGATGGGATTTCCACACCATGAGGTACCCCTGACAAATGATCGACAGAACCCAAGAATTCTGAGTGATCTGAAGCCAAAAAGGAAGAGAAAGAGAAAGGTGAAGAGAAAGAGGAATGTGGCTGGGAAGAGACAGATAGTCATACAGCACCTGGTTTGTCTGGAAAGGAAAGCTTCAGAGTCCCTGAAAACTGAGTAGCCTTAGCAGGAGGAGTCCGTTGACCACTCTTTCTACCTTTAATACAAGGGTGGGATTATCTATGAACAAAGGCAGGCTTAGCATGGTAGTGTCTCTGAAAATTAGGCACAGGAGAAGCAAGCACATGTTTAAGCTTCTGTAGGACCATACCCTTATCATGAAAGGACTTAAACAAACAAGCAACAGCTTCCCCAGACAAAAGTTTAGAATCCAGAGGACCATCCATCAACTTAGCCTTGATATCATTAGGTAAAGGTTGACGTCTAAGCCAAGAATACCTCCTCATCACTGAACCACAAACAGCAGCCCTAGAAAAGGCATCTGCTGCATCATAACTACATGTAATAAAATGATGAATGAGTTGAGAGGAAGTCCCTAGCAAGTCAAGAACAGAAGTTTTATCCTCAGAGTCTGGAAAATCAGAAATAGGTTGACAGACCTGAGAAAGAAGAGCCAACACATACCAAGACATATGGGTCTAATAATTAATAACCCTAAAAGCTAGGGTAGCAAACCTTCTTACCCAGCCTTTCCATAGTTCTGCTCTACTTGTCAGAAGGCAATAGCATGACTGAAGGAAGCAAATGAGACAGCTTATCAGAGGCTACAGACATGACAGAGGGGGCAGTAGCAGGACATTTATATAAGAAAAAACAATCCTCATGCACCCTGTAAAACCTGTCAGGCTTCTTGGGAACAGGGGGCAGAGAACTAGACACATGACAGGCATTGGAAAAAGCATCCAGCAAAGCCACCAAAACAGGAGGAATATTCACAGGTTTAGGGTATTCCAACTGCAGCAACTTATAGTAATTCTTATGAATATCAGAGACCTGAGCACAATCCCACTTAAAAAATCCATCATCCTAGAGAGGTGCCCCCAAAGGAAAGTTCCTCAAAAGGAACATCTAGACTAATAGATTCCTCCTCCTCTGACCCATAGTCTAAAGGAGAAGGAATTTGAGTAGAATAAGTCAGGGATTCATTATCCAAATCTGACTCATCCTCAGACAAATCCTGTTATCTTGGCCTTTTAAGGGGAGTAGAGGACCAAGGAGGAGCAGGAACCAAAACTGCTTGCCGAGGCTTTAAGGACATTAAAGCAAAAAATTGCCTCTGAGTGAAGACCTGCCACTCACTTTGTGGATCCCTAGGAGGAGAAGAAAAATTTAAATGTTTTGTTTTTTTTTCAAGGGAATGTCCCCTCCAAAAAAAATGAGAAGTTTCAGACCCAGGACAGCAGTCAAGAACCATAGTTTCAACTTCTTCCCTGACTTAAAACTGAGGAACTCCCCTAGGCCCATCGGAAAAAAAATCAGCTGTGGTTCTCCTGAACATCTGAGATGGATGCCTGCAAAGCCTCTTCAGATGTGCTACCAGCTGGACCCTCACCAGCCTCTGACATGGCCGTGACAGAGAAATTCAACAACACAGCTGGGTGAGCCTCTGGGTTTCTAATGACCTTGGGAGAAACACCTGGTAGAGGCTGGACAGTGGAAGATTCTGGTCATACCTTTTTCACCTCCTTCTTCAGTAATGGCTAACCCTTGGGATAGACGATTCCTTCCATTGTATCTTTAGTGAGAATTGTAAGATGCTGGTTCTCAAGATACAAGGAAAGGGAAGAGTGTCTACTTGAAAGTGTTTTTGGAATGAATGCCCAACAAATAGAACAAGACATATGGTCATGAGAAGCTCCTAGACACAAATGACACTTCTCAGGGTAGCCTTTATGGGGAATCTGTCTCCCATACTGACATTTAACCTTCCTGGATGACATTAATCCCAAGGAGCACAAACAAATAAGAAAAAAGAAAATCCCCAATGGGGCACTTATCTGCAACTGCAATAGAAGTCAGGAAACAGGCATAGGTAGTCACTGGAGAATGAAAATGCATTCAACTGGCAGAAAATGGATGCAGGTAAACAGACCGATGGTAAAAAGATATGTTCAGACTGGTGACAAAGAAGTTCTAATTATGCTAGGCCTGAATGCTACCTTAATGCCCAATGCTACAGAAGGAGCATTTGGGTGACATTCATCATAACTTATAAAAACAACAAATAGTCTTTGGTAGACTGGCTGGACATTTGGGCTTTCATGGCAGGGAATCCCATCTGTTAAGAATACTGCAGCAGTGAATGTAAGGACATATATTGTGTATCTCAACATATTTACACCTTGTGCTACTCATACAGACAGTTGGGTCACAGGTGTAATTTCTGCTGTCATTATCATCCAAGTTGCTCACTGCTGTGCAATGCTGGTAAGAGTGTTTACACTTCTTAAGTCAACTGACATTAATTTTTAAATTTTTATACATTTAACAGTGTCTGAACTAAGTCACATGGTTCCTATTACCTGATCAAATGTTTAGGTAAGTGAATACTAAACATCGATCTGGTAATAGCTCAAGCAAAAAACTGAGAACGGCTGATTTAAGGCTGATTTAACACAGGGAAAGAAATCCCTTGGGTGTTATGTGGATTTTTTCCTTTTCCCCACTGTAGAGTGATCTCGGAGTTGGTGTATTTAGTTAAGAGGATGTGGGGGGGCACAGTCCCCCACATCGAGGGGTGTTGGAGGCGAAGCCCCCACTTCATTTTGGTTTTAAAATGTTTTTTTGTGGCCGAGGGAATTTATTCCCTATGTTAAATCAGTCGTTCGCTGTTTTAATTTTTCGATATTACCAGGTCGACGTTTAGGTATTCTCTAACCTAAACATTTGATTGGGTAATATAGACGCAAGTCACACACTGTGCAAATGTTAAAAAGGGAAAAAAAATTTTTTTAAAACATTTTAAACAAATTAAAGTTAATCAAATATTAAACAATTACAGAGTTCCGGATTTGTACTATCAGAGTAATGAAACAAACAACACACAGTTGTAGTCTTATCTGTGTTTGCCACAGACACAGCTTTGCAACAGCAATCAAATCATGCATACAATTAATTCATATTTCCTCTACAGTATTAACAGGGCATACACTAGAACATTCTCAGCTGTACATGTGTGGCTAACATATTTAGTCAATGATTGATCACACAACCATTTCTGAATATGTTTGCAGAAATGCAGCTCTGTCTTCTCTTTGTTTTGTGTTCATTCTTCCCTTATGTCTGCTATAATCTCAGACATGCAGTCTAAAGTGCATTTGTATAATTTTTCCTTAAATGTGCAATAAAAATACATCACAGTGAACAATAGTTTTCAGCAAATGCAGGAGAATTTTGCTATTAGTGAAAAAAAATTCTAAATGTGTGGTGTTTTGTTTCATTTAAAAGCTCACTGAAGTTAGTTCTCAGAATGTAGACTTGAATGACCAAAAATCTAAACTTCCATATATTAAGTCTAGGATTGCCATTTCTTGGAAGTATTCTCTTACTCCAACAGATGGCAAAATTGGAGTTGGTATATATAAGTTTGGGGGAAGTAACAGTTTGCCCCCACATTGTGGGGTGCAGTGGGGTAAGTTTAAATGAGAACAGGGATGCTTGATATTCGCCTTTCTACTGTATTTCCAGTCTTTTTTTTTCAGCATTTTGGGTGAGTCCTGACATTTCAATAAGGAGCCATTTTTTAATACAATGATGATACCTGCTTTAATCTGCTGGTCAAATACATCTGACAAATTCCTCTTTTAAGATATTTTGGCTATGAATTTACGCACTTTTGTTTTTATATCAAGATGGTATCCAGGTGCATAATGGCATTTTTTCAATCACTGTGGTCAAAGTTATTTGCAAATATAATCAAATTTAATGTGTTTTACACTGCAGGTATGACATTATCTCATGTTTTCTTAAAATAAAGAGTCAATAGGTCCTAATATTTGTTCTTCAAGTATGTTGTCCTAATATTTGTTCTTCAAGTATGTTATTTCAAGATATTTTCTTTTCCTGAATAGACTGCATTGATTCATCCGTCATTTGCACACCCAACCTGAAATGTTAGCTTTGCTTTAATATTTATTATTATTTTCCTTTATTAATACCTTTTTCTACTATCAGCTTTTCCCGATTAGGGGTCGCCAAAGCAGAACAATGGTCCACAGAACAATTGGCAATGGAGTTTTTATGGTGTCAAGTTGCCAGCTCAGTGCCCAACTCTCCACAGATGGCACATACATACAAGCACTTACACCTAGGCCAGTTTAGAGTTTCCAATCCACCTACAGCATGTCTTTGGGTGCGGGATGAAATCGGAGCACCCAGAGGAAACCTACACAACCACAGGGAGGACATGCAAACTCAACACAGAAGGCATCCCAGCTGAGAATCAAACCGAAGAACCTACTGTTACAATATATTTTATTTTCTAAATTTCTTCTGTTTTATTTTAACATTTTGGGTAAATACTCAGAAATTAAGCTGGTCTCTTCTTGCTTTTGTATTTTTTTTCTCCATGTATATGTACATTTATGCATGTTCTAATTGAAATGGCTAACTTTTCTTCTGATTAGGGTATTTAAAGTTGCCTTACTGATCCTGTTAATTACCTTTGCAGTTATTTGAAAATTCTGCTTTGCATAATTTACAAGATGCCTTAATCTGTTTAACATGCTTTTCGTGTTTTAGCTGTTTCTTTCATTCTTTTTATTTTCACTAATTGTAAGCATACCTTTTGAGTATTTCCATCAATTGCCTGTTAAATAAGGTAGCCGGAATATTTTGTAGTAATATTTTGTATAAAATAGCACCATTATAATACTTTCACATTTGCAACAACAGCATAAGGAAAATAATAACCTCTGACCAACACAGCAGTTGGCTCAGTTATATCAACTAATATATTAGTCATTTACTTAAGGTTCTGCAAATTACGTCTTGGCTAGATATGTTTGAATTATAGTCAGTTAATGCTATGACATTTGTTTATATGTTCTTCCTAGACTGTGAAAACATTATTATTTTGCAGTTGTAAAATAGAGATTTGAGCTTGAGATGTATTACAGCCGGTGATGTGAGTATTGATGATTGCCAAGAAACTAACTTCCTTAAAATGTATGAAAGTAAGATAAGCTGCCATTTCATTTAGTAGGCAAATAATTCATTACATATCTATATATATAATATCTATGTTTTTCTTTATATATTTATGTCTATTCATTTATATAGAACACACATATGCACACACAGTCTGTTACTGATTATATGACACTTCAATGGGATAAATTTAAATAATTCAGAAGTTTTAAACTTGGAACCCTACTGTTATTTGTAAAAGTCAGCATAGAATACTGTAGAATCAAGGAATTTAAACAGTTCACAGAAAGTGCTTTGTGTAGTGATTTGTCTTAGTGCAAAGGATCCACTTACATCAATTAAAGTAATTTTGATTAAGAAACTGTAAGCTATAAAAGCTGAGGGAATAAGTTATTGCCTTTTGAATCTAATTTTTGAAAGAAACAT